>NC_064926.1:172114409-172417439 GCF_023897955.1 Schistocerca gregaria | reverse complement strand
ATGAATGGGTTAACGTTAAATAAGTGAATTACTTTTCCAACTACAAGTTCCGCAAATTAAAGGTGGAATTGTGCGTATGCAAACATTTCATGATCATCTAGAACTGGTTATTATTGGTGGAATGAGTTACCAGATTATCTCCGTCCATGTGAACCAGAGAGGGACGATTTATTGATTTAGGAAATACTCTCACCGGATTGTGTACAGGTCGGCCAGGCTTTCTTTCTAGACATGCTACACACGCTCTTGACGACAGGCGAAAATTGATTTTGATACTGAGCCACAAAAATTTTTTAGTCTTTAGCTTAATGGTGACTTTTGTGCTGCGATGGGCGAGGTCGCAAACAATATCAAAAACTGTTCTTCGTCACGTCTAGGTCATCAAGTTGTAAGTCGGGGCACATGACACCAAATAAGGTCCTTCGTGCATAGCAACCGCACGTGTTCGAACTATCAAGCTGTTGAACCGTTCTGTGCATAAACCGTTGCAGCATACAGCACCGTAGCACTGTCGTAATTTATTGCAAAATAAATGGTGACAACTCTAGAAAAAAGTCAGCCACTACATTTTCTGTGCTTCTTATCTGTCTTATGTCTGATGTGAATTGTCCAGTAAACTCCAGTTGGTGGTAATGCGGGGCCAATAACCTACCCTGATCTTTTGAAAAGCGAAAATGATTGGCTTAAGACCTGCGTAGACAGTAAATGACCTAACTTCAACATAAGGGTGGAAGTGTTGTGCGACGTCGTGCATGGTCAGCGGCTGACGATCGTATGAGCTCCAGTTAGCTTGGACCTCAGCCGTAATGGTGCATAATGGATTGAGTGGTATAAGATGATTGTTTGTTTTCAAAGGCGTTCTGTATTGTGAGTGTCCGTGGCAGGGACTGTCTGCGTGAGTCGTTGTTACCTACCAGTGTTTCTGTCAGCGGCGTCTGCATATCTGCTGTTCCGGGTATGTGACATGGTAAAAGTCTCATTCCCTAGGAATTTTGTTCTTAATTGCTGATAATCCTTTAGCTAAAGAATGTCCTTAATGTCCTCCGTCGTCTTTTTCAGAAGACAAATACAGGCAGTTGAGATTCCATGACTGAGAAATGTCATCTTTAATGACGCAGAACACGTTTAGCATTATTAACCACCGGATCATATTTCTGTATCCTGTCGAACACTGCCTTAAGATGTTCCTTGACAAAAGCAGCTGTGTGTAAAACATCTAAACATCGTGGAGGATGACGAAGAAGGAAATACTCCGTCTACGAACATCTCTCACAAATGAGCTGAATTATTTAAACAAAATGGCATACAAAGGTATTCGACAATATCAAAAGGCTTTATCAGAGCAGGCTCCGAATATCTTCTTTGCTACTGGAATCTAGTTATCAATCTTTGTGCACTCTACCCTCTGAAGATTGTGACTGCGGCCAAAATGTTCGTAAAACCTCTTAGGCTAGGAATAGGATAGAGGTTGGGAATCGTTTATGCATTTGCAGCTAAGTGATACCCGCACAGCCTGCAGGTCTGTCTTTCTTTTGAAATAGATGTAACGACAAAGTCCACGGGCTGTCAGACGCTCGTATGATGGCTTTCTGTAATTGGGAGAAAACGTCTTGTCTAGCTTTTGAGAAACCAGAGTACTGAAAGAGGCGATGGCACTTTTAACACTTATGCATCTTGTACCCGTCATCACTCCACGTTCCATCTTAATTCGTGGCACACCTTCCTTCGGTTCCTGTCCCTGGTGGTGTATATAGTCGGCACTGACTACTGGTTCAGTAAAATCTGCCAGCATGAACTTCCTGCAGAACTTTCTACTGAAGACCAAGCCCTCTGTCGCTTCATAGCCACCATAAGTTGTGATGGGCTAGTAATTAGCCACCATAAGGCAGGGAGTTCGACACCACTTCGACTATTGGGGCATTCAAGTTCTTAACCGACAGAGAAAATTGCGTATAATCGCTAGTAACGGTGTTCCCAAATCAATATGTTTTTGCTCGAGTATCATGTCGTTTTTGGAAACCCAGAATCTACTCTGTAGGAATCAACATGGATTCCGGAAACAGCGATCGTGTGAGACCCAACTCGCTTCATTTGTTCATGAGACCCAGAAAATATTAGAGACAGGCTCCCAGGTAGATGATATTTTTCTTGACTTCCGGAAGGCGTTCGATACAGTTCCGCACTGTTACCTGATAAACAAAGTAACAGCCTTCGGAATATCAGACCAGCTCTGTGGCTGGATTGAAGAGTTTTTAGCAAACAGAACACAGCATGTTGTTATCAATGGAGAGACGTCTACAGACGTTAAAGTAATCTCTGGCGTGCCACATGGGAGTGTTATGGGACCACTGCTTTTCACAATATATATAAATGACCTAGTAGATAGTGTCGGAAGTTCCATGCGGCTTTTCGCGGATGATGCTGTAGCATACAGAGAAGTTGCAGCATTAGAAAATTGTAGCGAAATGCAGGAAGATATGCAGCGGATAGGCACTAGGTGTAGTTAGTGGCAACTGACCCTTAACATAGACAAATGTAATGTATTGCGAATACATAGAAAAAAGAATCTTTCATTGTATGATTATATGATAGCGGAACAAACACTGGTAGCAGTTACTTCTGTAAAATATCTGGGAGTATGCGTGCGAAACGATTTGAAGTGGAATGATCATATAAAATTAATTATTGGTAAGGCGGGTACCAGGTTGAGATTCATTGGGAGAGTCCTTAGAAAATGTAGTCTATCAACAAAGGAGGTGGCTTACAAAACACTCGTTCGACCTATTCTTGAGTATTGCTCATCAGTGTGGGATCCGTACCAGATCGGTTTGACGGAGGAGATAGAGAAGATCCAGAGAAGAGCGGCGCGTTTCGTCACAGGGATGTTTGGTAACCGTGATATCGTTACGGAGATGTTAAACAAACTAAAGTGGCAGATTCTGCAAAAGAGGCGCTCTTAATAGCGGTGTAGCTTGCTCACCAGGTTCCGAGAGGGTGCGTTTCTGGATGAGCTATCGAATATATTGCTTCCCCCTACTTATACCTCCGGAGGAGATCACGAATGTAAAATTAGAGAGATTAGAGCAAGCACGGAGGCTTTCAGACAGTCGTTCATCCCGCGAACCATACGCGACTGGAACAGGAAAGGAAGGTAATGACAGTGGCACTTAAAGTGCCCTCCGCCACACACCGTTGGTTGGCTTGCGGAGCATAAATGTAGATGTAGATGTACATATAGAATTGCGAGCCACAATTCACAATTCTCTATGAGGAAGTTCGGTATTTGTACTTTCATTTTCGGAATGGAAACCACGTTGGACTCAGGGGCAAACTGCCTATCGTATTCAAGATTAGGTAATGAAGAATTAATGTCATCTACTGCTACAGTTCGCTTTTTCAGATTCCTAATCCTCTTATGTAGGTCCCCCGTAGGCGTAAGAACTGTACTTCCATCTGGCTTCAGTTAAAATTGTGATAAAAATTCACTATATTAGTTTGTCCATTGCTAGAAGTCTCTGCTTCCTTGTGATATCGACGTCATCAATCTTTAGGCATTTCCCATCGTTTCAGCCATACATGTGTAGAATCGCACACGAAATCTTTTAAAAAACTGTACACAAGTAGTTCTTTTCTCACACGAAGTTCCGACAGTGGCTCACAAATTAATTCCATGTTTTTAAAATTAGACAAGTGACTTGACACTTCTTCACAAATTATTTAATTAAATTGCGTACCTACAAGTATTGTCTTAGTTGCGCGGCTGGATTCGCGATTTTCTATCATAAAAGCCAGATTACGTAGTAATCGACGAAAAGTCATTGAGTAAAACAGAAGTGACATGCGGTGTTCCGCAAGGAAATGGTATAGTGCCTTTGCAGTCCCTAACCTATATCAACGATGTAGGTGAAAGTCTGAGCAGCCCTCTTAGACTTTTGTAGATGATGCTGTCATTCACCGTGTATTAAAGTGGGTCAAATGGCTCTGAGAACTATGGGACTTAACATCTATGGTCATCAGTCCCCTAGAACTTAGAATTACTTAAACCTAACTAACCTAATGACATCACACAACACCCAGCCATCACGAGGCAGAGAAAATCCGTGACCCCGCGGGGTATCGAACCCGGGAACCTGGGCGTGGGAAGCGGGAACGCTACCGAACAACCACGAGGTGCGGGATATATTAAAGTCACCAGAAGATCAAAACACTTAGAAGATGCAACAGGTCTACTAAGAAATGCCTGTGCTACTATTGTCCGTCCTATGCTAGGGTATTACTATGCTATGTGGGATCCTTACCAGATACGACTCACAGATGACATAGAAAACACGGAAGAATGGCAACTCACGTTTCATTACCACAAAATAGGGGAGAGAGTGTCATATACACGATAAAAGAGTCAGAGTGGCAGTTGTTAAAACAAGGGCCACTTTCGTTTGCGGAGAGATCTTTACACGAAATTTTGAATCCGTAGGTTATTCCTCTGAACATGATATTATTTTATTGTCGCCAGCGTACGTGGGGAGAAATGATCAATGTAATAAAGTAAGTGAAATCAGAGCTCGTACAGACAGATTTAAGTGTTCATCCTTCCCACGAGATGTTAGAAAGTTGGACTATGGAGAAACAGTCTGATGGTTGTTCGAAGAACCCTCTGCCTGGCACTTAAATGAGAATTGCAAAATAAATCATGTAGATGTAGATCTGTAATGAAACGTTCTTACTGCAGAGCCGTACACGCTTGAAATGAAGCACGTTGTTTCGACAAAATTGTTTAAATGACTACAGTATTACATTTACTTTCGGTATCATAACCTTAATCTAAAGCCAACATCTTAGGCGGCTTTTCCTTAAAAGGAAGAACTTTAGCAAATTATATTCGAGGAAAAGAATCTAGAAATCAATGTTTACTATCGTATTATCGGTGAAGACCTAATCACCACATGGCTTCCGCAAAGCCGCACACGGTCTGCGAGTCATAATTACACGCTGATCATCTAAATGGACAGCATGAATCGTTAGTGTGTCTCTGTATGAAAAGCGTGTTCTTTGGGTTTGTTGTGGATTTTGTGTGTTGATACGTTGAAGCTAATCAAACTACACTTTTTCAATCCTAACACTTGATATAGCAACACTAGTGACGAAGGTCAGCAGCCTTGTTAGGGAGATACAGTTCAAATGGTGCAAATGGCTCTGAGCACTATTGGACTTAACATCTGAGGTCATCAGTCCCCTACAACTTAGAACTACTTAAACCTAACTAACCTAAGGACACTACACACATCCATGCCCGAGGCGGGATTCAAGCCTGTGACCGTAGCGGTGGCACCGTTCCAGACGTAATCGCCTAGAACCGCTCGGTCACTGCGGCCGGTGGAGATACAGTTGGCAAAATAATTTTAATGTTACTGAATGGCTCAAGTTAGCTTTAGATGAAGCTTTATCAGTCCATCACAGGTAATAAACGTGTAATAGAGGAAGCGGCTGCAATTATGCTGATCCACCGTTCACTACTCAAAAACAATTGTTACTGTTAGATCATCCACTTATAAAACAGAGCAACATCATAAAACATGACTACCTCAGGTAACAGGAATCTGTATCATTGTAGCAGTTCTTTGAAATGATAGAGCTGTAATTATCAGAATTTTCCACGAGACTACCGAACTCTATTACAATAAGCCGTCATTTTCCTACATCTTGCAACAGCTCCTACAAATACTCAATAAGGAATTTTACAGAATGACTCATTAAAGTTACAAAAATTGTTCCTGTTCCCCAGTTTTCGATCTATACTTTAATGAACCGTTACCCAAAAATTAGGGAGGAACACTACTCCTTTAGGGAAAACCACATCTTGCCAAACACATCCGGAATTTTATAAAGTTGATTTCGTTAAGGAATTTTAGTCGCTTTATTTTCTGCTATTTACTTATTCTCTGAATAGTCTCTTCACGTTAAATCAGAAAAGTAGTCCTTACCCGCAGAGACCTCCATTGCCATCAGTAACATCATACCATAATTAAGAGAGGCTATAGGCGGCCTTTGTGAGCCACACACACTACACGATAGACGTATCGCTGGTTACACAGGAAACACTTCAACCTCGTTAGGACCTTAATGGCCGCTCCCTCAATTAATCATCGATGTGCGCCCGAACAGTGGCTATAATGGAGACTGAAGTCCTATAGCTTTTGATACAACAAAAGCGGCTCTCCATGATCCACTGGGAGCTTATGATCTTTTAGGTCTTTTGCAGTGCGTTTACTGATTCAGGTATAGTCACATTACTGCTTCACAGAATGACATGACATTAATATCATTTTTTAGAATTTTGTTCTTTTCTTAACCATGTAACGAACAGAGAAGGTATGGCTGCTGTCTGCTTACTTTTTTCTACGCTGTTTCCGCTTGGCTCTATGACTGCATGTGTTGACAAAAGGAGCTTGGAACTTGGAACTTGAATCAGCGTAAGTCGAAAATAAATTGAAGTGCCTTAGTCTGGCATGCTTTCATTCGCGTCATTATCACTTCTAGTTGGTACACAAGGGCTTCATGCTTCACTTTCAGTTACGTAGGTGAAAATCTCTTTAAATTAAAACACATACTCTTCTAGGACATCTTTTACAGAAACAGAGATAGTTATAGCATGTCTGCACAGTACTTACTGTTACTAATGATGGAAGGAAGATTAGAGTTTAACTTCTCATCGACATAGCGACACCTATTGCCGGACCACAAAATTGGTTTACGAAAGAAAGGGGAAGGGAAGCGTTATGCCCTAGTCAAAGCAAACACCCTGGTGGTTAACCTGGAGCAATATTGGAAAAACCGTGGTAAACGTAAATCTGGATGTTTGTGCAGGGGTTTGAATAGCCGTCCTCCCGATTGCGAGACCAGTGCACTAACAACTGCGTTACCTCTCTCGGTTTTAGTATTTCCAATCATTGCCAAAATTCTCATTCTCTCTCCCGTTCACGACACCCTTCAATGAGCGCAGTGAAAGAAACGAAACGCAGATTAATCGGTATAGACACCGCAAAAGTTCTCCGTTTTAAAGTCAAAATAATTCACTGCGTCCAGCAACAACGAGAAATGTTCGCGACTTCTATTCGCCTTGATTCCCAGTTCTCGGCTTTACGATACCTCAATATACAGGAAGAGGCGCTTAAATCCGGACAAATTTCAGTTTCCGTTTCCTGCCATTTCGTAGATCTGTCGGATATTGAGACTGGGGTTCTTGAAAGCCATGGGCATCTAGTAAACAGTCGGAACGTCATCATGGCCGAGATGGAATTTTTTTGGAAAATGTGTGGTAAGCTCTTAACTGATGAGGTTTCGGTCCCTACGGCTACATCCGTGGTCTAGGTTGGTTCAAATGGCTCTTAGCACTATGGGACTTAACTTCTGAGGTCGTCAGTCTCCTCGAACATAGAACTACTTAAACCTAACTAACCTAAAGACATCACACACATCCATGCCCGAGGCAGAATTGGAACCTGCGACCGTAGCGGTCGCTCGGTTCCAGACTGTAGCGCCTCGAACCGCTCGGTCACCCTGGCCGGCCGTGGTCTAGAGGTAACGTCTCAGATTCTCAATGAAAACGTCTTGGGGCCAAGTTTAGAATGTGGTTGCTGCATAAATTTTGATAAATAATCAGCACTGGAGGCCGATGACTTCCTGCATCAGAAGTCACCCTCATTCCTCCAACAGCCTTGTCAAAGAGGGTGGAGGACCGGACACAGATTCAGAGCACTCTCTTGTCCTAGGGGTTGAAAACTGCCCCTAAAGGTGGAAGAATCAGCAATGATCAACGGCATGAGGTTTCAGAAGGCAATGCGAACCACTGCATTTAAGAGAAATAGCGTGTATACACAGGACATATGGTCTGTAATTGAGTCTCATAATGATCTCTCGATTGGTAAAAGATTCCGGAATGGTCCCCCATTCGGATCTCCAGGTGGACACTGCCAAGGGGCAGGTTACCATGAGGAAAAGACTACATAATCGTATTCTGCACATCAAAACGTTTCATTAGAACCCAAACTCGATAAGGTAGAGTCAATCCATTGCTCAACTTGACAAATTAAACTCACACACATAAATAGGGGCGAGTGAAGTTAGGAGCTTGAACGTGGCAGGAAACTAGAAGATCTGAAAAGGGAGATGCTGAGGCTCAATCTACATGTAATAATGGCAGTGAAGTGAAGTGCAAAGGAGACCACAATTTCTGGTCAGATGAGTATAGGGTAACGTCAACAGGAGCAGAGAAAGGTATAACAGGAGTAGGATTCGTTATGAATAGGAAGGTAGGGCAGAGAATGTGTTACTGTGAACATTCCAGTTGTTCTTGTCAGAATCCACAGCAAACCAGTTACGACAACGGTAGTTCAGGTATACATGCCGACGTCGGAAGCTGAAGATGAAGAGATAGAAAAAGTGTATGACGATATTGGAAGGGTAATACAGTATGGAAAGGAGGATGAAAGTTTAGTACTCGTGGGGGACTGTAATGCAGTTAGAGGGGAAAGAGTAGAAGAAAAGCTCACAGAAAAATATGGGCTTGGGACAATGAATGAGAGAGGAGAAAGAGAAACTGAGTTCTGTAGCAAGTTTCTGGTAGAAATAGCGAATACTCTGTTCAAGAATCAAGGAGGTACACTTGGAAAAGGCCAGGAGATATGGGATGATTACAGTTAGATTACATTATGGGAAGACAGATATTCCGAAATACTGGATTGTAAGGAGTATCCAGGAGCAGATATAGTCTCAGACCACAATACAGTAGTGATGAAGAGTAGGCTGAAGTTTGAGTCAATTGTCACGAAGAATAAATATGCAATGAAGTGGGACACAAAAGTACTAAAGAATGACGAGATATGTGTGAAGTTCTCTGAGGCTACAGATACAGCAATAATTAATAGTTCAGTAAGCAATACCGCTGAAGGGGAATGGACATCTTTGAAAAGGGCCATAATTGAATTTGGGAAGGGAAACATAAGTACAAAGAAGATAACTGCTATGAAACGATGGCTAACAGAAGAAATACTTCAATTGATCGATGAAAGGCGGAAGTACAAACATTTTCCGGAAAACTCAAATACATATAATTACAAGTCGCTGATGAATGAAATAAATGGAAGTTCAGGGAAGACAAAATGGCTGCGAGCAAAATATGAAGACATCGAAAAAGAAATGATCTTAGGAAGGACAGACTCAGCATCCAAAAAAGTCAAAACCACCTTCGGTGAAATTAAAAGCTAGGATGGTAACATTAAGAGCTTAACTGAAATTAAACGGTTAGATGCAGACGAGAGACCGGATAGGTGGAGAGAATACATTGAAGGCCTCTATGAGGGTGGAGATTTGTCTGATGTGATAGAAGAAGAAACAGGAGTCGACGTAGAAGTGATCGGGGATCAAGCATGAAAATCAGAATTCAAAAGATCTTTGGAGGAATTAAGTTCAGATAAGGAAAATGTCTTTGAAACATAAAATTGTGCAAGATGTTCAAAATTCAGAAAAAAAGTAGGGCTAATCTATAGAGAGAGACGGGTGATATACAATTCGAGCAAGAACCAAGAAGAAATAATAAGAGTGGACGATAAAGAACCGAGTGCTCGCATTAAAAATGATGTAAGACAAGGATGTAGCCTTTTGCCCCTATTGTTCAGTCTGTACATCGAGGAAGCAATGATAGAAATAAAAGAAAGTTTCAGTAGTGGAATTAAAATTTGGTGAAAGGATACCAATGCTACGATTCGCTGATGACATTTCTATCCTCTGTGAAAGAGAAAAAGAATTATATGATCTGCTCAACGGAATGAACAGTCTAATGAATACACAGCATGAAAAGAGGGCAAATCGAAGAAAGACGAAGGTAAAGAGTAGTAGTAGAAATAAGAGCAGGATGAATCTTAACATAAGGATTGATGGTCACGATAACGACGAACATAAGGAATCGTGCTATCTAGGCAGTTAAATAACCAGTGATGGACGGAGAACATCAAAAGCAGACTAGCTATGGCAAAAAAGACATTCCTGCCCAAGAGAAGTCTACTAATATCAAATATCGGCCTTAATTTGAGAAAGACATTTCTGAAAATGTACGTCTGGAGTACAGCATTGTATGGTAGTGAAACATGGACAATGGGAAAACCCGAAGAGAAAAGAATCGCAACATTTGAGGTGTGGTGTTGCAGAGGAATGTTGAAAATTACTGATATGGTTAAGAATGAGGAGTCTCTACGCAGAATCGGAGACGAAAGGAATATGTGGAAAACACTGATAAGGATAAGGGGAGGAACATAGGACATTTGATAGACATGAGGAAATGACTTCCATGCTACTAGAGGGAGCTGTACCTGGCAAAAACTGTTGAGCAAGACACTGATTGGAATACATCCAGCAAATAATGGAGGACGTAGGTTCCAAGTGCTACTCTGAGGTGAAGAGGTTGGCACAGGAGAGTAATTCGTGGCGCGAAGCATGAAACCAATCAGAAAACTAATGACTCAAAAAATATGTACATACATTTTCCTGTTATAGATGGTCTTACACACTACTTAATCTAACTTAACCTAACTTACGCTAAGGGAGAAACACACGAACCCATGCCCGAGGGCGAACTTGAACTTCCGACGGAGGGAGCCGATTGAACCGTGGCAAGACGCCTGAGACCGAGCTGGGTAGATATGTTGCGGACATTTGCGGAGTACGTCCGAAGAGCCACAATTGTTGAATGTCTCCACCTGGGTCATCGCCCACTGAAATGGTTCGATTCTTCGGGTGCCGGAGTTCAACTGATTATAATATTGTGGCCAAATATAACGCTTGAAGCCTAGGTCTCGCCTCCCAGATGCTGTGACCAGTGAGGGTGATATCACACAGCGCCATTTTTTTGAAAAATGACAAACTCTCAAAAAGAAGGTTATCCGCATGATTTGACGGATGTCGTGAAACCTTGAATGGTAACTGTGGCCTCTGGGAGACAATATGTCTTTCCTAAGGACGGTTCACTGGCTCATACGATTCACTTAGTCCAAAATTGTCTCTCACATGACGTTGACATGTTCTAGTCAAAGGACGTCTGGCCTCTGAATAGCCGCGATTTGAACCCCCTGGACTTCCATGTTTGGAGTGTAGTCGAAAGAGTTATCAATAAAATGAAGTAACCTAATGTCGCATCTATACGCACAGATATCGAAGCAGCATTCGCGAATGTGGAAAGTTACCGATTCAGGATAAGACTGGAGGCGGATATTGCTGCAGAAGTTTGTTACATCAAGTAATGTTACTCTTAAAAGGTACCACTACTTACATATAATGGAATTTCATTTCCATTTATATTTTATTCAAATAAAGTTGCTATTTTAAAAATAGTTTCATTTTCCCGGATTTAAGTGCCGCAGACTGTGCTATCAGCGTACCACAGGACCACATGCTAAGCCCCATGCAGCCGTATCACTCTATCCAGTTTAATAATAGGAGCAAGTGCCGACAGCCGATCCTAAGTCTCTAGTCTTAGACCATAAACTGTTTTAGCGTAGTGATATTTATATAGAGTATACGAACGTCACAATACCAAAATTTTTCTCGCAATCACAGTGTAGGGTGCAAAATCATTTACCTATGATATATCAATGCCTCATTTTGTGGTTATATGAATACATAAAATGTCTCCGTGCTTCCAGGAATATCAAGGTATTTGCGTCCACTGGATTTTGGCCAAGTACTCGTCGGCCATGTCAATTATTTACTTATTGTCAGCCATTCATTAAATGAATGAGCTTACACAGAGTGTTACGTTAGTGGGAATAAACAAGAGGTTGTGACATGAGAAGTGTTATGAGTAATGGGATTAATCAGGGAACGGTATATCTTTTATGCCTGGAGGAGTGGTAGTGACATTGTCCGGATAGGGTGAACTAGAACCATTACACGGAATGGAATAGGTACCTGGCTGTACCAGAATGCATGAGTCGATCTCAGGATGGAATTCATGATGTGGGAGAGGAAGGCGGCTTATGTTACATTCTGATGTAGATATAGATGTAAAGAAGGTTGGATACAATGATGCGACAGCAGACGAGAGTCCTGAAGGATTGAGGATACGATGGGATGTCGGGACTCGAATTTGTGGAAGGCATAGGAGTGAGGAAGACATTTTAGGAGTTTTTTGAAGTAAGGGAATTTCATCAGGTGATTAACGGGTGGCAGAGGGTAAAAGGAAATGGTAAATAACTCGGAGAGCTTGACATTTAAGACTCTGAAATGAGTGTTATAACTTGCGAGGAATGGTAAACTGTGCATCATTTGGAGAGTCGGAAATTCGTCTGGAAATTATACGTGCTAGCCAGGAAATTTATTAGCCTCGTGTCGTCAACTTATAGCTTCCACATCGTTGATCGCCTTGTCGTTCTTCATCTGTGCAGCCTGTTGTGACACCATTTACGCTTAGTTCATCGGAAAATAAGTAGCCATTTGGCACACGAACGCCACGAACTCTTCTCTTGTGCCAACCTCTTCAAATACGAGTACAACATGCAACCTACATCCTCAGTTATTTACTGAATGCATAATAATCTCTGTCTGCGTCTCCAGTTATCACCGCATACAGCTCCCCCTAGCACCATGGAAGATAGGCCCTGATTTTTTTAACAGATGTCCTACCATTTTATCCCTTCTTCTTGTCAATGTTCCCTATATATTACTTTCCTCCCCGAAGATTACATCAGAACTGCTTTGATTCTCTTCCGTTGTGATTTTACAAATGTTTCCAAACCACACGATGCTGTGCTCCAGACGTTCATTCTTCTTCAAATTAAGGCTTATGCATCACAATACAAGACATCTCTTTGTCAGGAATGCCCTTTCTACCAGTACTAGTCTGCTTTCTATGACCACCTTGGTCCGTCTGTCAAGGTTTATTTAGCTGCCTAGGTAGCAGACAAATTCTCGTTACTTTCGTCTGATTAAGTGTGAATGAATATTCTTTACTCGCTAGATTGCTCGTTATATTCGTGTCATCCTGTAATTCTTCCCCAGTTTCGCTGTAGATAACTATCTCAGCAGCGAACTTTGCCATTGATATCATTTTACCTTCAATTTTCCTTCCACTTTCGAATCTCTCTTTTAATTCCGTCATTGCTTCCATTACGTGGAGATTCAACATCAGGGGCAAAAGGCCACATACCTTCTTACACCCTTTTTTAACCGAGCACTTCGTTCTTGGTCTTCCACTCTTGTTGTCCAATCTTGGCTCTAGTACATATTGCATATTACCATTCTTCCTCTACAGATTACCCCTATTTTTCTCAGCACTGCAAACATGTTGCACCATTTGACACAGTCGAACGCTTTTCTCAAGCCGATATAGGCTATCAATGTGGTTTCATTCTTATTTAGCCTTGCTGTTACTACCTACCACAACGGCAGAATTGCCGGTCTGGTGCCTACAACTTTCCTAAGCCAAACTGATAGTCGTATAACACATTTTCAATTTTCTTCTCCAGTTTTCTATATTATTCTACTCCGCAACGTGGATGCATGATCACTTGGTTGTGAGCTATTTTCTGCGTTTGTTGGCTTTTGCAGTCTTCGGAACTGTATGGATGGTGTTTCCCCGAAAGTCAAACGGCTCTAAGCACCATGGGACTTACTCAACTGGCCATTAAAATTGCTACACCAAGAAAAAATGAGATGATAAAAGCGTATTCATTAGAAAAATATATTATACTAGAACTGACATATGAATACATTTACACGCAATTACAGTGCATAGTTCCCGAGAAATAAGTACCCAGAACAACCACAACTGGCCGTAATTACGGCCTTCATACGCCTGGGCATTGAGTCAAACAGAGCTTGGATGACCTGTACAGGTACAGCTGCCCATGCAGCTTCAACACGATACAACAGTTCATCAAGACTAGTTGTTATTGTTGTTGTTGTTGTCTTCAGTCCTCAGACTGGTTTGATGCAGCTCTCCATGCTACTCTATCCTGTGCAAGCTGCTTCATCTCCCAGTACCTACTGCAACCTACATCCTTCTGAATCTGCTTAGTGTACTCATTTCTCGGTCTCCCTCTACGATTTTTACCCTCCACGCTGCCCTCCAATGCTAAATTTGTGATCCCCTGATGCCTCAAAACATGTCCTACCGACCGATCCCTTCTTCTAGTCAAGTTGTGCCACAAACTTCTCTTCTCCCCAATCCTATTCAATACCTCCTCATTAGTTACGTGATCTATCCACCTTATCTTCAGTATTCTTCTGTAGCACCACATTTCAAAAGCTTCTATTCTCTTCTTGTCCAAACTAGTTATCGTCCATGTTTCACTTCCATACATGGCTACACTCCAAACAAATACTTTCAGAAACGACTTCCTGATACATAAATCTATATTCGATGTTAACAAATTTCTCTTCTTCAGAAACGCTTTCCTTGCCATTGCCAGTCTACATTTTATATCCTCTCTACTTCGACCATCATCAGTTATTTTACTTCCTAAATAGCAAAACTACTTTACTACTTTAAGTGTCTCATTTCCTAATCTAATTCCCTCAGCATCACCCGATTTAATTTGACTACATTCCATTATCCTCGTTTTGCTTTTGTTAATGTACATCTTATATCCTCCTTTCAAGACACTGTCCATTCCGTTCAACTGCTCTTCCAAGTCCTTTGCCGTCTCTGACAGAATTACAATGTCATCGGCGAACCTCAAAGTTTTTACTTCGTCTCCATGAATTTTAATACCGACTCCAAATTTTTCTTTTGTTTCATTTACTGCTTGCTCAATATACAGATTGAATAACATCGGGGAGAGGCTACAACCCTGTCTCACTCCTTTCCCAACCACTGCTTCCCTTTCATGCCCCTCGACTCTTACTACTGCCATCTGGTTTCTGTACAAATTATAAATAGCCTTTCGCTCCCTGTATTTTACCCCTGCTACCTTTAGAATTTAAAAAAGAGTATTCCAGTCAACATTGTCAAAAGCTTTCTCTAAGTCTACAAATGCTAGAAATGTAGGTTTGCCTTTTCTTAATCTTTCTTCTAAGATAAGTCGTAAGGTCAGTATTGCCTCACGTGTTCCAACATTTCGACGGAATCCAAACTGATCCTCCCCGAGGTCTGCATCTACCAGTTTTTCCATTCGTCTGTAAAGAATTCCCGTTAGTATTTTGCAGCCATGGCTTATTAAACTGATAGTTCGGTAATTTTCACATCTGTCAGCACCTGCTTTCTTTGGGATTGGAATTATTATATTCTTCTTGAAGTCTGAGGGTATTTCGCCTGTCTCATACATCTTGCTCACCAGCTGGTAGAGTTTTGTCATGACTGGCTCTCCCAAGGCCGTCAGTAGTTCTAATGGAATGTTGTCTACTCCGGGGGCCTTGTTTCGACTCAGGTCTTTCAGTGCTCTGTCAAACTCTTCACGCAGTATCGTATCTCCCATTTCGTCTGCATCTACATCCTCTTCTATTTCCATAATATTGTCCTCAACTACATCGCCCTTGTATAAACCTTCTATATACTCCTTCCATCTTTCTGCCTTCCCTTCTTTGCTTAGAACTGGGCTGCCATCTGAGCTCTTGATGTTCATACACGTGGTTCTCTTCTCTCCAAAGGTCTCTTTAATTTTCCTGTAGGCAGTACCTATCTTACCCCTAGTGAGATAAGCTTCTACATCCTTACATTTGTCCTCTAGCCATCCCTGTTTAGCCATTTTGCACTTCCTGTCGATCTCATTTTTGAGACGTTTGTATTCCTTTTTGCCTGCTTCATTTACTGCATTTTTATATTTTCTCCTTTCATCAATTAAATTCAATATTTCTTCTGTTACCCAAGATTTTCTAGCAGCCCTCGTCTTTGTACCTACTTTATCCTCTGCTGCCTTCACTACTACATCCCTCAGAGCTACCCATTCTTCTTCTACTGTATTTCTTTCCCCTATTCCTGTCAATTGTTCCCTTATGCTCTCTCTGAAACTCTGTACAACCTCTGGTTCTTTCAGTTTATCCAGGTCCCATCTCCTTAATTTCCCACATTTTTGCAGTTTCTTCAGTTTTAATCTACAGGTCATAACCAATAGATTGTGGTCAGAGTCCACATCTGCCCCTGGAAATGTCTTACAACTTAAAACCTGGTTCCTAAATCTCTGTCTTACCATTATATAATCTATCTGATACCTTTTAGTATCTCCAGGGTTCTTCCACCTATACAACCGTCTTTCATGATTCTTAAACCAAGTGTTAGCTATGATTAAGTTTTGCTCTGTGCAAAATTCTACTAGGCTGCTTCCTCTTTCATTTCTTAGCCCCAATCCATATTCACCTACTATGTTTCCTTCTCTCCCTTTTCCTACACTCGAATTCCAGTCACCCATTACTATTAAATTTTCGTCTCCCTTCACTATCTGAATAATTTCTTTTATTTCATCGTACATTTCTTCAATTTCTTCATCATCTGCAGAGCTAGTTGGCATACAAACTTGTACTACTGTAGTAGGAGTGGGCTTCGTATCTATCTTGGCCACAATAATGCGTTCACTATGCTGTAGTACCTGGCGTATTGTGAGGAGCCAGTTGCTTGGCCACCATTGATCAGACGTTTCCAATTGGTGAGAGATCTGGACAATGTGCTGGCCAGAGCTGCAGTCGAACAGTTTCTGTATCCAGAAAGGTCCGTACAGGACCTGCAACATGCGGTCGTGCATTATCCTGATGAAATGTAGGGTTTAGCAGGGATCAAATGAAGGGTAGTGCCACGGGTCGTAACACATCTGAAATGTAACGTCTATTGTTCAAAGTGCCGTCAGTGCGAACAAGAGGTGACAGAGACGTGTAACAAGTGGCACACCATACCATCAAGCCGAGTCATACGCCAGTATGGCGATGACGAATACACGCTTCCAATATGCGTTCACCGCAATGTCGCCAAACACTGCTGCGACTATCATGATGCCGTAAATAGAACCTGGATTCATCCGAAAAAAAATGTTTTGCCATTCGTGCACCCAGGTTCGTCGCTGAGTACACCATCGCAGGCGCTCCTGTCTGTGATGCAGTGTCAACGGGAACCGCAGCCTTGATCTCCAAGCTGATAGTCCATGCTGCTGCAAACGTCGTAAAACTGTTCGTACAGATGGTTGTTGTCTTGCAAACATCCCCATCTGTTGATTCTGGGATCGAGAAGTGACTGCACCAGCCGTTACAGCCATGCAGATAAGATGCCTTTAATCTCGACTGCTAGTGATACGAGGCCAGTGGGATCCAGCGTTCCGTATTACCCCCTGAACCCCTATTCTGCTAACAGTCGTTGGATTTCGATCAACGCAACCAGCAGTGTCGCGATACGATAACCCTCAATCGCGACAGGCTGCAATCCGACCTTTATCAAGTCGGAAACGTGATGGTACGCATATCTCCTCCTTACACGGGGCATCACAACAACGTTTCATCATCCAACGCCGGTCAACTGCTGATCTGTATGAGAAATCGGTTGGAAACTTTCCTCATGTCAGCACGTTGCAGGTGTCGCCACCGGGGTCAACCTTGTGTGAACGCTCTGAAAAGCTAATCATTTGCATATCACAGCATCTTCTTCCTGTTGGTTAAATTTCGCGTCTGGAGAACATCATCTTCGTGGTATAGCAATTTTAATGGCCATTAGTGTAACATTTGATGTCATCAGTCCCCTAGACATAGAACTGCTTAAACCTAACTAACCTAAGGACATCACACACATCCATGCCCGAAGCAGGAATCTAACCTGTGACCGTAGCAGCAGCGCATTTCCGGACTTGAAACGCCTAGAACCGCTGGGCCACAGTGGCCGGCCCCAATAGTTAGATGATATTCGCAATACTCATACATGCCAAAGATAATCATTTTGTAGCCACTTCCTCCCAATGATATTACAAATTCTGATGGGAAATTATCAATCCCTTCTACCTTATATGTCTTTAAGTGTTCTAAAGATCTTTTGAACTCCGCGTTTTTCATGTGACGTTTCCGTGCTATTTTGTCAGATATATGTATAATGGTCTCCAAATTGTTAAAATCGCTAGTTCAGTAATAGAATAATAATTTATTCTAGGAAGACGGATATAAGCGCTTGTTGTTGTACTTGGAGTATGTCGCCTGAAGTATCCATAAGCAAAGTTAATTTATGCAGAAAGCTATCAACATCGTCCACGCTGCTCACCTGTTTTTCGCCAATTGGATGCACACATTCGCAAGAGTGCCCCTGTGAAGCTCACACACAATCATCACAAATGCGCCTGATGATACGATAGAGGAGATATAGGTGCAGAAACTCTTCTTGTAATAAATCTTCGGGCACTTGTTTCTACGAAAAAAATTAGCACAACTTCCCATTGGCGGAGAAGTATCGTTTGAAGAACTATGTTATACATAATTTTTTTTGTCTGTTTGACACCAAAGGTGGTATGCAGACACCAATCGCTTCAGACACACTGATTATCAATATAAGTCGGGACAACATGAATGTCTTACTCTGGACTGTTGAAGCAACTTTCAGATAAAATGACATTTCTTTTTGTCGATCAGGAGAGATCCCTCACGAGTTATGTCCACCAAAGCATAAATAACTGGTGAAAACCCAATGATCATTTCTTTTCATAATGATATAACGCCTTTTTTTAAAAAAAAATTGATAATGATTACTCAGGAACAATTACCATTCGCTGTAATCTTCATACCAATCTCCTACCATTGAATGCCATATAATTTTCTATCCAGGACAAAATTACCAGGAAATAATTATTTCGAGAAATGCACAAGGTACTTGTATCCGTCGACGCTCTTCCGACTTCTCTACCAACGACCGACGCTATGTTCCGGCCACAGAGCAAACAATTAGTTGCCGCAATCCATGCAATTAATTACGATGTCAAGCCACGCAGAAACATAACAAGCGCGTAATCTCTTTGAGACTCAGCTGGTATAAGTGCACGAAGGACAATCCTTCTCGCTGCAGGGAGATACAGATGTCTCTGTGGCTACAACGGCGTTTAGGACAGGCTTGTATCAAGAGGATATATATCTTGCGTCGAGTGCACAGATTATTCCGTTCACAGACGCTCTAAACTCTCCTTTCAATAACGCCTGGTGCCCTTCCGTAGCTACAAAGCAAACAATTATCTGATACAAGCTGTTACCGTATGAAGCCACACAGAAACATAACAATCCGATAATCGCTGTGAGATGGGAGTGGTGTATATACACTAGGACTAAACCGACCCTTCTTCGGGCGGGTATAGATATGACAGATATCTCGGTGGTCACATAACGTTAAAATAAATTCTACATGGGGATAGCACATTCTATACTTTAGATTTGCGTATACAGTTTATCTGGAAATAGATGACATTTGCGACAATGTTACAAGTGGTGTGTGTGTGTGAGTGTGTGTATGAGAGAGAGAGAGAGAGAGAGAGAGAGAGAGAGAGAGAGAGAGAGAGAGAGAGAGAGAGACAGACAGACAGACAGAGAGAGGAAGTAAGAAAGAATAACCGAGAGAGAGAGAGCCACACAGAAGAAGAAAGGGAGAATGAAGGAGGGAGCGAAAGGGTGCCTGTCTGATTCAGTCGTGACACCTATTTGTCCGAAACAACATGCTGCGACTTCACCTGAGGACTAAATGAAATAAATTAACCCTTTTACCTTCTGACGAGAATAAACCACATGACAATACATACAGACGTAAAATAATGATGATCGTTGCTTACAGCTACACAGAACCATAGATTTATGGTGGTACAAGAATGGATGGAAGTGATGAAGTTGACTATATTACTATAACTGGTATTTACGTGGGAGCAAGTATTAGTTTATTTCCATTCTACATGTTACACCATGACCTGTTTTCCTTCCACCTGCCTCCTGATACACTCTCTGCCTCCCACTTCACACCACCTCTCTCTTTCTACCTCTCTCTTTCTCTCTTCCTATCCCCTTCTTCGTGTTCACTTATCTCTGCCCATGTCTTCTTCGATTCTCTCACTGTCCTTTCCTCCATTCTCCTTTTCTCCATACACCTCATCTTCCCTCTATATACTCTTCCCCCTCTCTCTGTTCATCTCTTACCCTCTTTTTCTACCTCGACCTCCATCAACTGTGTCCATCTTCATGTGTAGCGCCTGCAAAGCATATGATAAACTAGGCCAATCCTCCAAGACAACATGCCTGTTGTGCACGACAGCCTACACATCAGGAGCCAGAAAATTGTTATTTGTCTCTGATGTATAGGCCTCCATGCAAAGATTGTCGATAAAGCTGGCTAGTATTACTCCATCACATCATGCCTGTTGTGCAGTGCAGCCCATAAGGCTGAGGCAGAAAAACCCTATTTCTCCCATGCCTCCATTCCTAATGGAGTGCTGAATCTCATGAAGTTTCCTGTGAAAAATATGGCATTGGGAGGCAATCCTGGACATACATACAAAAACTCTGATTTATGTATACACTAGTTTTTTCCTCACAGCTTCACCCACATATGAATTTGATACAGTATTTCCCACACATTGTCTCCACTCTGTTTGTACCACTTTCTCTATCACTCTGCCCACCTCATCCGGCCATCTCTCTCCAACTCCACCGCAGCACCATCTGTATCTCTTCATCTCTTCCTACTCCTTCTGTGTATCTTCTCCTAATCTCTGCTATATCCTCTCCCCTCTCTCTGTCCATCCTCTTGAGACCCCTCTATCTCCTTGTCTTACTATGACCATCTTCTCTTCCTCCATTTTAGTGTATTCCTTCCTCCCTGCCACTCCCGTTCTCACCATCCTTGTGCCCACTTACCTGCCAACCCTCTTTGGTGTACATCTTCTCCTTCACCATAGGCTCTGTTGATCTTCCTACCTACTCTCTGTCCTCCACCTCCCTCTGCCTCAGTCTCGACCCTCCTATACATATATAAAGTCGGAAATACCGTTGGGACAATTGTACCAAGACACTGGTTGCCGTTGAACAAACAGGGGTCTTGTGTTTAGATTTAGATATTAACAGGTTCAGTTCCTTGCTCCTTTGAGTTAATCTGAACTACCTGTTGTACTAACATGACCGTTCCTGTCTTTGATAGACCAGGTCATTGTTGGTATGTTTTTAACTGGATATTGTGGTTCCGCCGAGTGAGTTCTCTTGTAATAAGTGATCATATGTAATGATTTAAAACGTTCGTTCAGAGCGCCCTTCGTTACTCAGAAGCAAATAAACCGTTGACGTATTAACAGTCATCTGTCACCAGGGCTTTAGTCAGAAACAGATTGTCAAAAGGGACGGCCTGGGATCCAGTCGCCCGTTGTTGCTGATTGAAATGAAAGGGTAGCTCGCTTTGAAGCAAGCCTTTTGGTTTTCATAATTGTTTCTTAGTTTGTTTAACCTTTAAGCATAGGTGCGCAGCTTGACCCCGAACATTTCGACATACAGTTTAATAAAAAAAAAGTTCTAAGTCATTTGTTTAAGTAATTGAAACCCTCGTGTCATCTATATTAATTATATTTTTTATGTGATGCAGAAGGGCACTTAATAAGAGAAATTGTGTCTAGCGCGGTAGTAAACACCGCTGTATCACCCGGTAATGGGCAAGCTGCAGGTCCGGGTCACTGTAATCAGTAAGTTGTTCTTGTTTCGATTTCTCTTGTACAGGTTTATTCATTTCACAAATTTGTTAATTTGTCGAGAAAACAAATTTCTGATTATAAACATTTGAATACACAGGCTGAATGAAATGAAGGTTACATTGGAGGATCATCCCATCCACATATTCCTTAGTACCAGTAAATACAACGTGTTATTGGTAGCAGAGAATGGTTGTCGATGCGTTAGGGGGCAACTGGAATGAGTTTCATTCCAAGCAACCTACTTCATTTTAAACTGTTTACTTTTTTCTTGTGAGTCATTGTCTAATTATTCTCTTTTGCCCACAGGCGCACTATGGATCCACGTCAATGTCCCGGCATTTCGCACCTAAAGCGGGATCGCTTCGAGTATGAAATGGTTATTAGGAAACAAAATGTTCACGGAACGGTGGGGGAGCTGGCGGCCACGCTACGGACGGCGTTGTCGGAGCCACTCTCCGTTTATGTCGGGGTGGTCAGCGAGATGAGCCAAAATCTACAGACGATCACAGTAGGATTGGGTCATTTACAAGAAAACGCCTTCTTTCTAAAGTAATGAATCAACCGTGAGGCAGGTGAAGCGAATACGTGCACAATTAGTCCACCTGGACAGCAGAGTGAAGGATCTTGTAACGTCCCCACAAAAATAAAATAATATGATTAATACTCTCATTTAGCGTAACTGCCCAACAGTGAAAATATAATACAATGTGACAAACCTATAACCTCTCAATAATTGACAGTCAATTTAACCTGGTAAATTTTGGACGTCAGCAATGCTGCGTCATGGCCCTGATACATCATTCTGAATAAACTGAAAAATCTTACCTTAATTAGATCGCCGGACAAATCGTATATATCTGCTCCTATAAGAAATTTTCTGGGCGCAGCTAAGTGCAATGCTGGCCGATAGATTTGTCTTATAAAAAAGGAAAGAACTGACTTTTCCTTTCAATAATCGGGATTGCCAAGGATTGGAGAAATTAGTGAATTCTTTAAATTGAGATAAATGTCAAAAGTTACTTTTTATGAGAAAGATTATTATTAAGAGATTTTTTTAAAAACATTTACATGGGATTTGATGTAACAATACTACATATGCGCGACGCTGCTTTTACCTTATCCTACAACGCTCAGGCTCCGCCATCGCTGCACACGACCGATCCAGCCAACACGACACACCAGACACGACTGCTCGCTAGCTACAACTTACTCCTACTGCTACACAGTACCTACTGCAGTCAATACTGCTCTTTGGTCTCAGACTCTGTTCTAACTTACATATCGCAGGCTGCGCGTGAGCAATACATCGAAATTACACCAGCTCGAGTGCGCTAGCAACAACCTCTTTAATCATGGACCTCTTACAACCGTGAGGCAGGTGAAGCGCATACGTGCACAACTAGTCCACCTGAACAGCACAGTGAAGGATCTTACATTTCTAGACGCCAGCCCTGAGCAGTTAGCACGTATCATTCAGTTAAACATTCTTTTGTTTGATTTGCAAATACAAAAGGCAGCTTTAGCATTTGAAATTAGGGTTGATAAAAATAATATGGAATGCGTATCTGACAATCCAACTGCCGCATGTGGATCCTTTGGCCGAGGTCTAAGTTCTCGGTCTGAGGGTTATTTTTCCCGGCTCCCTAAGCCTATGTTGTGTCTCTTAAATAATATTCTGGAATTATCAGTTGAAACCTTAGAAAATATACAACACATATTGTGGCTGCTTGCTGAGTCACATGTTGGTGCGTTAAGGCTCTCCATCACGTAGTACTTATGGCACTCTACCCGTTAGCACGCGGTAGCTTAAGTAATCTGCTATTCGAAATCTTACAGCAGGGTAAGACGGTCGGGCAGGTGAGGCAGTCGGTCGTGGAGGGTAAGTTATCGGACCATATGCGAAATGAGCTAGAGTGTAGATTTATTGGCGCGTGCAGGACTCCCACGAATCGTTGTTTGAATTTGTAGAGTGGGTTCGGGAGGCAGTATCGGCGCTGCGTATGGATGTTTCAACGGCGAATTTAGTTCCTAATGTCTTGGAAGGGATCAGGTCTGAAGACAGGTCTCAGATCGCACACCTTCCTCGTCCTGCCACTCTTTGTGAGATGAAATTGTCCTTTGCCGAGAACCAGCGAAATGAGTTAAATGGGTTGACATCCAGAGGGTCGCATGATAGGCAGAGCGAGCAGTTTAGTGAAATCAGGGACTTGTTTTAGATGCCGCACGTGACCATTTAGTACGATGATACCCGCTTCCAAGGACGCCTCGTGCTGAGAAACGAGGCCAGGAGGGAGTGTGATAGCGTCCTCGGAGACAGGGGTGGTGTATTCGCATATAGGCAGCCACCACGCGAACCTTACCATTTCTTTGTGCTGCTATAGACATGAATCGTTGTGTGGGTTGCTGGATTCAGGCAGCTCTATGTCACTACATAATTATGAGTGGTTTATATATTACGGACATTTATGTAGATTATCTCCAGTACGTCCCTCGACTGAGAGATGTGGGGTGGCCAATGGCCAAGAGTTACCTCTGTGCGGGGAAGTGTGAATTATCATGGTCTGGCAAGTTTTTGTAGTTAAGGGACTGGTGACCGACTTAATTCCAGGGCATGATTTCATCCGTAAGACCGGCATGGTGTTAGATTTTGGTACCCGGACATTTTATTTCAAATTTTCCCCCAACGACCGAATATCCTTTTGTTCATGTGCTCATGTGTTGACGGGGCGTGACAACCAGCCTGCTTGGGGTAGACAACCTCACTAGTCAACAAGGGAAACAGTTAAGTAAACTTTTCGGAGAATTTCATGACGCACTTTGTGACAGGTTGGGATTTGGCATTAGATATCATATTCATGTCATGGATAGCGTGACAGTTAGCCAGTGTCCATATCGCTTGTCACCACCTAAGATATTGGGGTACAAAACTGAGGGTTTGTTAAAAGACGGAGACATAAAACCGTCCACTTCCCACTCTAATTCCCCCATTTTCTTAGTACCTAATGATCAGGGGCACGATTTCCAACTTGTGGTTGATTACAGGCTTCGCAATACAAAGGTGACCAAGGAGTCGGTGCCCCTGCCCAATCTCCACAACTGTTTCACCATGTTTTCTGGAGCATCTTGGTTTACAGTGTTAGATCTTCTTCATGCTTATTACCAGGTACCCTTGGTGGAGGTGCCGAAGCATCTCACTAGATTACACAGTTATAACCAAGTACAAGTTCGCAGTTAACAGTTACCGGCTCTGAGCGTAGCAGCAATGGCAGGAACAGAGTCTCAGCTAAGTCCCTGGATTTCGAGCCATTATTACCTCGGCTGAGGCCAGCTGCAAACTTTTGGACGTGTGGGCGCGTACCGAGGGGAGGAGGGTGTTTTGTGCTTCAGCGACCGACCGGATCTAAGGCGAGAGGCGGACTGTTGCTATGTAGACGTTGTGTGTCGGCTTCATCCTGTCCTTCCTGAATCCTTGCACGGATTTGTCTGATGAGCTTCCGATTTGGTTTATCGGATGCGAGTGAGCCGAGCATCTGCAGGAACCACAGCTATAAGTTCCATTTCCTGTATTAGTACTGCCACTGTTTAGTTCCGTAGATTTTTGGTTGTCTGTTCGAGTTTTACTTCCGTTTCCATTTCATACTTCTGGTTATTGGTCCCGCTCCCGTGTCTAAGCAGGGAAGTTGTACACTGTTACAAAACTACTGAATTGTTCCTGCGGGCTGGGTGTTATTTGCGAAGTTCGGTCTCAACTTCCTAGTTGGCTGTTTAAGGCTTCGGAAATTTGGCGGCGTGCATTTATATAATAAGTGAATTCATTTCATATTCCACACCCTGAACACACTATTTCTAGAGTGAACAATGTCATTTATTGTCTTATTGGTTGTTTATACTATGAAATTTGACTGTGCTTCTTTTATTTTTTATAGGGATGGTGCCTCATCATCATAATTATTAAGTCTCTATCAGTCAGGTTTTTATTTTGCGTTTGTTACTACCATCTTATACGTGGCTGTAATGTTATTCAAAAGGTAAGTTCTATCTGCTGTTAGTCATCGGTATGTTATCCAGTCGAATTCGTTTACGTCGGGTTTAGTGCTCCCCTGCAATCCACTGGGGCCAAGCAGTTCTAGGCGCTTCAGTCTGCAACCGCGTGACCACTACGGTCGCAGGTTCGAATCCTGCCTCGAGCATGGATGTTTGAGATGTCCTTAGGTTAGTTAGGTTTAAGTAGTTCTACGTTCTAGGGGACTGATGGCCTCAGATGTTAAGTCCCATAGTGCTCAGAACCATTCGAACCATTCGAGTGCTCCCCTCCGTGTGTCAGTTACTTTTTTACCCCTCGCCCATGTGGCTTGAGTTTTGTACAATTTGTGGTCGAACTTCCAACTCAGTAACAGTATCTTGAACTGTGTTTAGATTTTAGCTCCCTTACAAGTTGATTTGACTCCTTTCACTCACAGAAAAATTATTTAATTGCCTTTCTTGTTGCTCTAAATTTGGCAGTCGTGCCGCAGATTTCAGTCTGTGGTAGACTAGTTCCCAAATTCCTGTACTAAAACCTGTGTTCCTCTGTTAGTTAGGCTACCACTTGTGTTTCTTTTGGTGGGAGGTGGCTGAAATCTGCCTGGTTGATAGAGCAGCTGTAGCGTTCGAAGTCATAGCCACAGCCGCGACCGACCGAAAGACCAGCCACCTGCAGATGGTCCTGCTCCATCAAATTGTTCTGTGCCCACAAGACATTGCAATGTTGTAAGGCAGGTCGGTGTATTTATTGTTTCATCATTGCGCGCCTACTGCAGCCACCCTACCAATTTTTTATATATCTAGCACTTGTAAATTGTAGAGTTGATAACTGGCTAAATTGCCAAATGAGTAATTACTAGATTTGATTGCCTGAATGTGATTATAAAAGTGTGGCTCGGCCAACTGAATGTTATTCTTACTACTTGTATGCACTGTTGGTTTTTAAACTGGTAAAACACTAGGAGATTTAATTTCTGTAAATTCGGAAGGTTTTCTCTTAGTACCATTCATGACCCAACATTTAACATCGATTTCGTCTGTATTTTTCCCGTGCTTGCCTTGCGCATCTGTGCTATCCAGCGGCACAGTAATTTTCATATATGGTGCTTGATGCAAAGTATACTTCTACTTTGGATTGTAGATCTTCAAATTTCTTTCGAGAAAGAATTGTTAGCTCTTTTATTGTACTGCCATAGGTTTTACTATACGTATTTAATTTGTCTGCTATTAATCAATGTGGTACAGTTTTATGTTTGTAAATTATTCTGCTCCTTAATGATCGGCATCAATGAAGGCGTTTTTCCAATATATGTTGTTTAAATCTAACTTACTGTGTTCTACTACAGTGAGGAAAAACTTATCAACGTCAATGAAGTACGTTCACCCTTTTTTCCTTCCTCTCCTGCCACAGATAGCCTGACGCGGGTATTGCATACCACCAACATTTCACCCACATAAACAATTGTTATCCCTGCACATATCTCGCGATGTATTTAATGACAGGCAAGCATAAAGAGATGTGGATTTGCCACTGCCTGACAGTGTGTTAAGCTATCGAGGCGTGACTCACGTTGTAGTGAAGTTTCCTTTGCTCATGAGTGGCAGGCGTACTGCCTTAGTCATTGTAGCTTTGCAGTAAATGAAACGGCGGCCTTTACTTCTCTGCGTGTTACTGGATTTGATCGTAACTGTGCACGATGTAGTTCCATGTCCTCAGGGTTTCCTGAGCGCATGATAATTTTTGTGTTTGGCACAGTGCCACGCTTGATCTACTGACATATACTTTCTTCTCAGTTAATTGCACCCATGCGCATTGGGTGCGTGTAGCAGCACAGAAATTGCGAAGGGTGTACAGGTTTGGTGTTGGAATATATCTATACCAATCTGCCACATAACACTAGCCTATGTCGTCCTAGAAAAACAAGTTGTGAATGTAGCACTTATGTATTAGTTCAGTAGGGATGAAGACATTTAGGTGCTTCACAATGCATGAATACTGTCGTTGATAACTGCACTGCCTACGATATGAGAGGGGGCACACAAAAGGTGTGTGATCTCGTAGCATCTAGTACATTTGCTGTTAAGTGCTGACGCTCATCACTTCGTAAACGACAAATGTCTGCAGAAAGATGGAAATGGTGTGTGATGCGTAGGCTGCCCTGCAAAGCAGATCAATAATGCACGTGAAGCTATTCCTATACAATACCCTCTCTCTCTCTTTGTGTATGTCCTATGTCCCTCTCACCCTCCCCGTGTCCCCCCCCCCTCCCACCACGCTGTCTCCATCCACCTCATCCACTGGCACTTTACTCCTCCCTCTCTTCCTACCCATCTCTTCCTCCCACAATCTCCTTGTCCTTCTCCTCCCCCCCTCTCTTCCTGTCCATTACCCCTTTTCCATTTTCTTTGACTATCTGTTTGTGTCGCAATCCGTATTCGTCTCCTCCTTATCACTCCATTATTTATCTCCTCCTCCTACCTCTCTGTATCCATCAGCTCCTACACCTTTCTTTCTCTCAACCTCCTCCACTTGCTCCTCCTATCCGTCTCAGTATCCTTCCCCTCGTGACCCCAGGCTGGTCCTACTGCCACAATATGCCTCTTGTGGCACACAGACTGTATCCCCAAAGCTGGAAAAACCATTTTTTCTGATGAAATACAGTGTGCCATGTGGGACCGGCCTATAAAACAGGCTTGTACTACTCCAGCATAATGTGTCCTATTGTGCTAGGCAGCCAACACATTGGCCTGTATAGTAGTTTGACAAGGCAGATCAGTACTATTCCCACGTAACACACCTGTTGTGGTCATATATAAATATTGCCAGCTTTATATACAAACTGCGAGAGAAATAGATGTAGACATTACACTTGGACACAGATGATCATGTGCTATACATATATGCATAAATGGTCTGACGAATAAAGTGAGCAACAATCTATGTCTTCTTGCTGACGAAGCTGCAGGGGGCAGAAAAGTGTCATCATTGGGTTACTGTAACTACCTGTATAGTGAATGGCAGCTAGTTCAACGTGTGGAAAAATGTTATGAAATCCAAATGAGTGGGAGAAACGTCCTGTGATTTTCGAATACCGTATTTGTGGTCTGCTGCATGACAAATACACGACAACGGAATATGTAGGGTTCACGTCGAAAAGCGATATGAAGTGGAACGAGCACTTAAGTCTGACAGTAGGGGAGTAGAATAGAAGACTGCAGTTTACTGGGAGAATTTTAGGAAACTGTAGTTCATTAACATGACGTATAAGTAGAGTCTTTGATTAGTAATCAAAACATCTACATCTACATCTACATCCATACTGTGCAAGCCACCTGACGGTGTGTGGCGGAGGGTACCCTGGGTACCTCTATCGGTTCTCCCTTCTATTCCAGTCTCGTATTGTTCGTGGAAAGGATTGTCGGTATGTTTCTGTGTGGGCTCTAATCTCTCTAATTTTATCCTCATAGTCTCTTCGCGAGATATACGTAGGAGGGAGCAATATACTGCTTGACTCTTCGGTAAAGGTATGTTCTCAAAACTTTAACAAAAGCCCCTACAGAGCTACTGAGCGTCTCTCCTGCAGAGTCTTCCACTGGAGTTTATCTCTTATCTTTCGCGATTACAAAATGATCCTATAACGAAGCGCCCTGCTCTCCGTTGGATCTTCTCTATCTCTTCTATCAACCCTATCTGGTACGGATCCCATACTGTTGAGCAGTATTCAAGCAGTGGGCGAACAAACGTACTGTAACCTACTTCCTCTGTTTTCGGATTGCATTTCCTTAGGATTCTTCCAATGAATCTTAGTCTGGCATCTGCTTTACCAACGATCAACTTTATATGATCATTCCTTTTCAAATCACTCCTAATGCGTACTCCCAGATAATTTATGGAATTAACTGCTTCCAGTTGCTGACCTGCTATTTTGTAGCTAAATGATAAAGGATCTATCTTTCTATGTATTCGTAGCATATTACACTTGTCTACATTGAGATTCAATTGCCATTCTTTGCACCATGCATCAATTCGCTGCAGATCCTCCTGCATTTCAGTACAATTTTTCATTGTTGCAACCTCTCGATACACCACTGCATCATCTGCAAAAAGCCTCAGTGAACTTCCGATGTCATCCACTAGCTCATTTATGTGTATTGTGAATAGCAACGGTCCTATGACACTCCCCTGCGGCACACCTGAAATCACTCTTACTTCTCCATTGAGAATGACATGCTGCCTTCTGTTATCTAGGAACTCCTCAATCCAATCACCCAATTGGTCTGATAGTCCGTATGCTCTTACTTTATTCATTAAACGACTGTGGGGAACTGTATCAAACGCCTTGCGGAAGTTAAGAAACACGGCATCTACCTGTGAACCCTTGTCTATGGCCCTCTGAGTCTCGTGGACGAAGAGCGCGAGCCGGGTTTCACCCGACCGTCTTTTTCGAAACCCATGCTGATTCCTACAGAGTAGATTTCTAGTCTCCAGAAAAGTCATTATACTCGAACATCTACGCCACTGCTCAGATTTTGAATAAAAATCATGAGCAATGAATGTGGAAAGAAGACAATTACTTCTGAGTATACGGTAACCTCAATAGCAACACAAAGTGGTACAATGGCAGCAGGATTCGTTATGAAAAGGAAGGTAGGACAGAGAGAGTGTTACTCTGAACCTTCTCAGTGATAGGTTTGGTCTCGTAGGAAATGATGGCAAGCCCAACCGACAACGGTAGTTCATGTATACATGCCGGCGTCGCAAGCTGAGGATGAAGAGACAGAAAAGTATATGAGGATACTGAACGGGTAATGCAATACGCAAAGGGAGATTAAAATCTAATAGTCGAGGGGGATTTGAATGTGGTTGTAGTGGGGGGAGTAGAAGAAACAGGTACGGTAGGATGTGGACTTGCTACTAGGAATGGAGGGAGGAGTAAGGCTAATTGAACTCTGTAATAAATTTCAGCTAATAATAATGATACATCCCCCCCCCCCCCTCCCATGAACCATGGACCTTGCCGTTGGTGGGGAGGCTTGCGTGCCTCAGCGATACAGATAGCCGTACCGTAGTTACAACCACAACGGAGGGGTATCTGTTGAGAGGCCAGACAATTGTGTGGTTCCTGAAGAGGGCAGCAGCCTTTTCAGTAGTTGCAAGGGCATCAGTCTGGATGATTGACTGATCTGGCCTTGTAACAATAACTAAAACGGCCTTGCTGTGTTGGTACTGCGAACGGCTGAAAGCAAGAGGAAACTGCGGCCGCAATTTTTCCCGAGGGCATGCAGCTTTACTGTATGATTAAATGATGATGATGTCCTCTTGGGTAAAATATTCCGGAGGTAAAATAGTCCCCCATTCGGATCTTCGGGCGGGGACTACTCAAGAGGATGCCGCTATCAGGAGAAAGAAAACTGGCGTTCTACGGATCGGAGCGTGGAATGTCAGATCCCTTAATGGAGCAGGTACGTTAGAAAATTTAAAAAGGGTAATGGACAGGTTAAAGTTAGATATAGAGGGAATTAGTGAAGTTCGGTGGAAGGAGGAACAAGACGTCTGGTCAGGTGACTACAGGGATATAAACACAAAATCAAATAGGGGTAATGCAGGAGTAGGTTTAATAATGAATAGGAAAATAGGAATTCGGGTAAGCTACTACCAACAGCATAGTGAACGCATTATTGTGGCCAAGATAGATACGAAGCCCACACATACTACAGTAGTACAAGTTTATATGCCAACTAGCTCTGCAAATGACGAATAAATTGAAGAAATGTATGATGAAATAAAAGAAATTATTCAGATAGTGAAGGGAGATGAAAATTTAATAGTCATGGTTGACTGGAATTCGAGTGTAGCAAAAGGGAGAGAAGCAAACGTAGTAGGTGAATATGGATTGGGGCTAAGAAATGAAAGAGGAAGCCGCCTGGTAGAATTTAGCACAGAGCACAACTTATTCATAGTTTAAGAATCATGGAAGAAGATTGTATACATGTAAGAACCCTGGAGATACTAAAAAGTATCAGATTATATAATTGTAAGACAGAGATTTAGGAACCAGGTTTTAAATTGTAAGACATTTCCAGGGGCAGATGTGGACTCTGACCACAATCTATTGGTTATGACCTGTACATTAAAACTGAAGAAACTGCAAAAAGGTGGGAATTAAAGGAGATTGGACCTGGATAAACTGAAAGAACCAGAGGTTGTACAGAGTTTCAGGGAGAGCATAAGGGAACAATGGACAGGAATGGGGGAAAGAAATACAGTAGAAGAAGAATGGGTAGCTTTGAGGGATGAAGCAGTGAAGGCAACAGAAGATCAAGTAGGTAAAAATTCAAGGGCTAGTAGAAATCGTTGGGTAGCAGAAGAAATATTGAATTTAATTAATGAAAGAAGAAAATACAAAAATTCAGTAAATGAAGCAGGCAAAAAGGTATACAAACGTCTCAAAAATGAGATCGACAGGAAGTGCAAAATGGCTAAGCAGGGATGGCTAAAGGACAAATATAAGGATGTGGAGGCTTATCTCATTAGGAGTAAGATAGATACTGGCTACAGGAAAATTAAAGAGATCCTTGGAGATAAGGGAACCACTTGTATAAACATCAAGAGCTCGGATGGAAACCCAATTGTAAGCAAAGAAGGGAAAACAGAAAGGTGGAAGGAGTATATAGAGGTTCTATACAAGGCCGATGTACTTGAGGACAATATTAAGGAAATGGAAGAGGATGTAGATGAAGATGAAATGGAAGATACGATACTGCGTGAAGAGTTTGACAGAGCACAGAAATACCTGAGTCGAAACAAGGCCCCCGCAGTAGACAACATTCCATTGGAACTACTGACGGCTTTGGGAGAGCCAGTCCTGACAAAACTCTATCATCTGATGAGCTAGATGTATGAAACAGGCGAAATACCCCCAGACATCAAGAAGAATATAATAATTCCAATCCCAAAGAAAGCAGGTGTTGACAGATGTGAAAATTATCGAACAATCTGTTTAATAAGCCACAGCTGCAACATACTAACACGAATACTTTACAGACGAATGGAAAAACTAGTAGAGGCTGACCTCGGGGAAGATCAGTTTGGATTCCGTAGAAACACTGGAACACGTGAGGCAATACTGACCTTACGACTTACGATTAAGGAAAGGCAAACCTACGTTTCTAGCATTTGTAGACTTAAAGAACGTTTTTGACAATGTTGACTGGAATACACTCTTTCAAATTCTAAAGGTGGCAGGGGTAAAATACAGGGAAGGAAAGGCCATTTACAATTTGTACAGAAACCAGATGGCAGTTATAAGAGTCGAGGGGCAGGATAAGGAAGCTGTGGTTGGGAAGGGAGTGAGACAGGGTTGTAGCCTATTCCCGATGTTATTCAATCTGTATATTGAGCAAGCACTAAAGGAAACGAAAGAAAAATTCGGAGTTGGTATTACAATCTATGGAGAAGAAATAAAAACTTAGAGGTTCGCCGATGACTTTGTAATTCTGTCAGAGACAGCAAAGGATTGGAAGAACAGTTGAATGGAATGGACAATGTCTCGAAATGAGTATATAAGATGAACATCAACAAAGGCAAAACGAGGATAATGGAATGTAGTCGAATTAAGTCTGGTGATGCTGAGGGAATTAGATTAGGAAATGAGGCACTTAAAGTAGTAAAGGAGTTTTGCTATTTAGGGAGCAAAATAACTGATGATGGTCGAAGTAGAGAGGATATAAAATGTAGACTGGCAATGGCAAGGAAAGCGTTTCTGAAGAAGAGAACTTTGTTAACATCGTGTATAGATTTAAGCGTCAGGAAGTCATTTCAGAAAGTATTTGTATGGAGTTTAGTCATGTATGGAAGTAAAACATGGACGATAAATAGTTTGGACAAGAAGAGAATTGAAGGTAAGGAATGAGGACTTTCTGCGCAGAATCGGAGAGGAAAGGAATATTTGGGAAACCCTGACAAGACGGACAGGATACTAGGACCTCACTTAAGAGATGAAATAATACTGTTCAGGGTACTAGGAGCTGTAGAGAATAATGCTGTAGAGCTATACAGACAGCGAATAACACAGGACGTAAGTTGCAAGTTCTATTCTGAGATGAAGAAGTTGGCACAGGAAAGGAATTCATGGACGGTCACAGAAATGCAATCAGAAGACTGATGAATAAAACAAAAAATTTATTACTGCCAGGTTGCATTACAGGAAGACAATGCAACAATTCAGAGGATTACAGCTAGATTTTTTAGTGGCAGTTTCGACCAACAAACGTGTATTATGAAGATTCTTTTTTAACACTTATAGGTTCCCTGGAGGGAAGACGATGTTGTTCTCGTGAAGCACTAATGAGGGAAGGGAGAGAATCCGCATTTGAGACTGAGTAAAGAATTACTCCTCTGTCGCTAGCATAAGGTTTGTGAAGACAAGACTGGAGGAAATACGGCTCTCCCCATCCATCTAGTCTTCTATCAAATTAAAGAGTATTCGTGCTGCTCCTTTAGATTTTCCCGTTCGCACTTTTAATCTTCCACGTACCATAGCTATGTGCAATTTTTTTTTTCATATCGTATGGCTCGAACTCTCTCTGGTGTGTGACTGCAGCTGTCTACAGTTTTCATGACGGTGGCTGCTGTCGGGATCTTATGAAAGTGTCTTACTTTTTGTGGTTTATGTGAGTGATTTCCGGTCATCATACAGTACTTATAGCTTCATGCTTTTAGTGACTGCATTAATAACTCTGACAGCGCTGCGTTCACCCTGTAAGAAACTCTATGTGGCTGATCGGACTAGCAGATGGAGGAAAATCACCAGCAGTGATGGAAGCTGGAGGTGAACAGCCAGCAGTGATGGAGGTTAGAAGTGAGTAGTTAGCACTGATTTAGGTTAGGGGTTTGAAGTGTTAGCGAAAGCGGACGATCTGGACGTATCCGAAATGGTGATGGAATATTATTCATGATTATATAATTTTTGGAGCTGGATGTTACGTTGGATTTCATTTGAATTTTATGGTGGTGGTTATAATGTTCGTGACCTGTGTACATGGTACAACGATTCACATAAAACTTCCAGCGCTGTAATGCTAGACGTGACTGTGACGTTGAAAGTAATGTAGACTATTAAACAAGAGCTACAATCCATCACTATCTGGCGTCACTTCCCTCTTTCCTTTTACTGCAATCAGAGTCGCCACGTGCAGTGGCATGAATAAAATACACCCTAGGCTTTCCTGGAAATATTTTATTCTCACACCTCGTTTGCAAATCCACAAAGGTAATGTCACTGCTGAATGACCATTACGAATTAATTCTTGACCATCTACACGTTCGGTGCAGACACATATCGGTGAACAACGGCGACTATATGATAATATGCAGAGCGGATGGGGTGGTTTGACGTGGGGATATGGTGTAATTTTAAAATTTCGGTAGACGAATGACGACTTATACGTAGCCATGAAAAAGTCCTATTCGACCACGTTAAAAACTTGCATAGTACCGACTTTTAAATTATGTTATTGAAATAACAATGACTAAGTTTCTTTTTTTTGTTCCTATGAGAGCTAGAGTGCCCTCAGGTGTGGCTGACGTTGCCGAAGAAGCAACCTAGGAAACGTTGCAACCGATAGTTCTTCGAAAGTGACATACACAGTACATGCTGTATGTGATGAAACAATGGTTCAAATGGCTCTAGCACTATGGGACTTAACTTCTGAGGTCATCAGTCCCCTAGAACTTAAAACTACTTAAACTTAACTATCCATTGGACACCACACACATCCATGCTGGAGGCAGGATTCGAATCTGCTACCGTAGCAGTCATGAGGTTCCAGACTGTAGCGCCTAGAACCGCTCGGCCACCACGTCCGGCGATGAGACATTGTCTTGCATTATACACACATCAAGAAATGTACGGAAAACCGGAAGATAGATCAAAATAAACATCATTTCCGCCCTGTTTATTGCTCATGAAAACCACACATTGCGTGTTGTACCACCATACAGCGACATCTTCAGAAGTGGTAGTCCAGATTTCTGTATACACCGGTACCTGTAACATTCAGCAGCACGTCCCCTTTCATTAATGCGTGCCTGTATTCGTCGTGGCATATTGTCCTCAAGTTCTACAAGGCACTGTTGGTCCTGATTGCTCCACTCCTCAACGGCTATTCAGCGTACAGTGGTTGGTGGGTCACGTCGTCCATAAACAGTCCTTTTCTATCTATGCCAGTATAGTTCGATATCGTTCGTCTCTGAATAACATGCTGGCAACTATATTCGGACGATTCCCTTATCCTGAAGGAAGTCATTCACAAGATGTGCACGATGTCGGCGAGAATTGTCCTCGATGAAGACGAATGCCTCCCTATTATGCTGCCGATATGGATGCTCTGTCGGTTGGGGAATGGCATTCACGTATGGTACAGCAGTTATGGCGCCTTCCATTATCACCAGCAGCGTACGTCAGTCCCACATAATGCCACCCCGAAACGTCAGAGAACCTCCATCTCGCTGCACTCGCTCGGCAATGTGTCTAAGGGGTTCAGCATGACTGTGTATTTTGCATGTCAATGCAGAGCCTCACGCACATTGGTCACCACTTGCGGTTGCCTTTGAAATGAATTCGTGTAATAAGATCCTCCACTACCGTTACAGGTGTGCCGTACACCATACTCTTTGTACCACCCATCAGAAAATCGAGAAATGTCAGATCTCACGTCGGTGCTGACCGTGGAGCTGATCCACTCCTGCCACTTCATGGACTGAGATATGAGACTTTGATGTGATTCTTCACAACGACATCAGAGTGTGCTGGAGCTCGGTCGTGCTGCACACATGTAGCAACCGAAGACTTATTGGAACAACATCTTGTAGGGTGAGCAAAAGGTCTCTAATAAAAGTGAGGCAGCTCGGTCATGTTATTCTGTTGATCATTAGATGTGGAGTAATGACATAGTCACTAGTTATCCAGGGCCAGACGTTAATACCGACACTATGTTGCTGATTTTGAATCATCTGCGCACGAGGATTTTTATACTTCCAAACGTGTTGTGTACGTTTAATATTCTGTCTCTAGTAAACGTGCATTCATCCGTTAACAGCACAACCTCGCGAATGCATTGTTGTACATACCACTGCGCCAACTGTACTCGTCGTGGGTAGTCCTCCTCCCGTGACACCCGGGCTTTCTGCAGATGGATGGAGCTGCTGTTCCTGGACAACCCGACACACAACACTTTTACCTGTGTGCAGCGCCTCTGCCACTTGCTGGCTGACTGCTATTCGAACATTGTCAGCTTGTCCTCCAACTGCAGAGTTCGAGCAGAGCGTGGACGATCCGCATCACATTCCGACACTTAACAGAGGACAATCGATAGACTGGGGACAGCTCGCTAAAGTACGAAGCAAAATATGCTACTGTTTTACTGTACAATGAGCAAACCTCAGGCAGAAAATACCCACAAGCAACTTTCTGGCTTCTCTGAGACGTCTCTCGATGGCATCAAATGTGAAATGACGTGTGGTACGTCGGTTTGTCCTCATAAAACGTTCTTCATACAGTCTTACAGCAGGTCACCCGTTGCAGTTTGCTTCTCCGTGTGCAATCACTATGCTGGTCATTTCCGAGTTGTTTACTGGAACTTGACACACGGCTATGTTACTGCATTGGCAGACCACACGAGGTCCATGGTTGGATGCCCGCAAGGGCTGTATGAAGGAATGTAGAGCAAGTGCATGAATGTTATAAGACTCAGGTCGTCCATCCACAGCAAAGATAGCTAAAGGGTTGTGTGCCTTCCGTATTCAGCATGAAAACGAATCGTTCTAAGATATCGACGCTCTCTAGCCGCTGTGCGTTTTCAAACATGGGTTCCTTCTTAAAAAATGATAAATTTGTCTTCTTGCACAGCACACTCGGCTTTGCCGGTGTTCTTTCGACACACGATGTATACTAAAATATATAGCCTGCGTCCGTCCGAATGTTAATTAAAGCATAGTGCGAAAATATGAAGTAAATTAGTCAAGAATTTTTCGATATTTTTGTAAACAATTTTAAACAATGCCTTGTCATTATATAGTAATTAAAATATAGATATGGTGTAGTCTGAAAGCTAGGCAATACCTCGGGCCTTAATACGTTCCCGGTGTTGTGACATCAGTTGAAAATGTTTTCATTATGTGGGTGGCCGACAGTTATGTATTATCGTGCTCCAAACAATCACACCGCAGGTCTCTTACATACACTGTAAAACAATGCAGGTAGCCAAATTTCAGTTAACACATGTGTGGTCGTACTACAGGTTACCATGCGCGTCATCGACAATAACCTGACACAAAATTCCAACTAATGCGTTAATCTGTGACGTGAAATATCTGTACAAGGTCAGCGGCAAGAGCTCAGTGAGCACAGCCTGTTACAGATAGTCACCAACTGCTGATGCAGAAAGAGGTGCAGTCGTCAGAGTTCCACAAGGTGCGGCATGGTCGAGAAGTAGAACAGTGATCCAGAAACTGTAGAATTAATGTCTTTTATTTTCTATCTGATAACATAATTGTTTGATCTTCAGTCTATCGGGTTCCGTATTCTTTAGATCTGCTGCAAAAAACCTTAAAACAATAACTTAGTCCATAATTAAAAATATTAGTGATGCATATGTGGAAAATAAGAGCGTAAGAGATGACGAGGTATACCTATCGTAAAACGAGCCCTAATACAATGAAGTTATAGTGATATCGTCAAAATATACACACAAAACCACCATATCACCATCACACAATTTTTCCAATACGGTATGTATACTAGGCCACAGTGTGTTGTTAACAGCACTGCTGTTCATAACAATCTTCAGTGCAACAGCCACAAAATGAGTGTATTATAAGCTCCTGATGTGTCGTTACTGTAAACCTACACATATTCGTCAATTATATAGTTCTACAAAATGAAATAAAAGAAAAGTGCAGTAATCAATTCTGAGCTTATTGGTGCAGAAATTATTATAGCAATGTAATGCAGTAAATTAAAAACGTCATTGATTTCAAATTGAGCTTCTTAGAAACAATGAGGTTAAGTGACAAAGTATAATGCCGAGATGCTTATGTGACGATTTTAGATATGAATACACCGAAGCGCAAAAGAAACTGATATAGGCATGCGTATTCAAATACAGAGTTACGTAAACAGGCAGAAGGCGGCGCTGCAGTCGACAACTACTACATAACACAAGTACTGGATGGCGAAGTTGTTAGATCGGCTACTGCTGTTAACAATGGTGGGTTATCAAGATTAATGTGTGTTTGACAGTGGTGTTATCATTGTACCACCTATGGGGCGTGGTCCTGTACCCGCTTCATCGAAGCTCACTAGCCAACCTAAGTACACCTTCGAGCGTCTTTTCTTGTCCCTTGGCTCAATATTGCCGATGCAGATACCTTAAGAAGAAGGTCTTTATGGAGTTTGCTGCAATACTGTAAAAACCTAATTGTTTAACATATTTTGTTACACATGAACAGTTTCCACATTACTTTTTCAAACTCTATTGCTCACGTTCTCATACTTGAGGTCCAGAGAGTAATATAATGAAAGTATGTAAGACACTTTCGGTTTTCTTGCCACGTCACTTCAGGATAAAATCTCAAGCTTTCGACAATAGCCTCCGTCGTCATCATCAGGAGCATCTGACTGTCTTCACTGCTGCTGTGGTGGCCTTATATAGCCCTTCGACGGCTTCTGATAGGTCGGCGATGGTGTCAATGTCTACAAGGAATGTCTCTGCTGGATCTCTGCAGCGAGCGCTCGTTTCCATGCACCGCTGAGATAGTATCCGCTATCACGTTTCATGTTCTTCTGGCTTATTCTTATTGCAATAATCTCTTTACTAAGAGAGTGCCAGTATGTGGAGGCATCGGATTTCTTTTCTTTTTTTTTTTTGTTTCCCCAAATAGTATTTTATGTTTGTTCGTGAGGTTGTGCTCCGTAATTGCCGATTCCTCCTGTTCTCTGTTTTAATTCCCGTTGCTGTTCTGCACAGCGGTCGGAAACGGTACGAATGGCCTGACCTATATAATTTATTCCACACTCACAGGGGATATTATTGATTCCAGGAACTCTGAGTCCGAGACCGTCATTAACAGGGTGCATCATACCCTTAATGTTCTTAGGAGGACGAAAAGTCGGTCTTATACCACGTCTATCTAGGTCTCATCCTATTTTGCTGGATACAGTGCCACAGTAAGGAAGAACCGCAATCGGTGTTTCATTCTGTGAGTGTGCAGCATTTTCACGATTCCTTTTCTTAGAGAACGATGCCTTTATATCGGTAGCACCATAGCCATTCTTTCGGATCACGTACTTCAAATGGTTAATTTCGGACTTCAAGTGGTCCTCGTCAGAAACAGTTTCTGCTCTTTATACCAAGTTTTCAAGACGGTTCTCTTCTGAACAGGATGATGGAAACTCAGTGTATTAAGGTACAAGTCGCTATGGGTCGGCCTGCAGTACACAGAGTGATCGAGACGCCCGTCCGCGTGTCGTTGTACTAAAACATCTAAGAACGGCAATCTTCCTTCGTTCTCGATGTCGACAGTGAACCGGATATTCGGATGTTTTCCATGAATTGTTCATGAGCTTCGGCGCCGTGTTACCAGACCATAAACTCCTTGCAGGGTTTACTTTCCCACGGGAGCGATGGCGCCACCAGGGCAGACAATGACACCGTCTACGACAGCAGTACGTAATCGCCGACAAATCAAAAGCCTACCAATCAAGATCCGATCAATCTGAAGCAGTCCACGGGCTATATAAGGCCACCACAGGAACAGTAAAGACCATCAGCTGTTCCTGACGATGACGATGAAGGCTATTGTCGAAAGCTTACGATTTTATGCCGAATTGACGTAGCAAAAACACCAAGACTATCTTACATATCAGTGCCGTCGCGAAAGACTTCGTTCTGATAATGAAAGTGGTTGCCACGACTTCTTTTAACAAATATGTATTTGCACTGACATTTTAAAAACTTTATAGAGTGAAAATTTTTAAAACATTATTAAGAGCCTAGTTAGTAACTACATTTGTAATTATTGTGCGGATGATCAGATTGGAACAGTCTGAGGACTCTGGGCTCATTTGTTGTCATCCTCGGTTTTCTCCCACTGCCTGTGACCCAAGTGCTGAAGTTCACAAGTATCTTTTACGGGAATATTGACTGTTTTCATTGGATGTAGCAATATACAGAGAAATTGGTGAAAAGTCATTAATACAATGCCCAAGTAATAGTAAATAACAATATGAAAACCCTTATCTAATAGCTATCGCCAATTACTAACTGATGATTTTTACCAGTAATTTTGAACTCACATGCAATGTAATCGTGTGTGACTAACAATGCTTGGTGAACTGATAAGTTAATAACTACTTAAGCAGAAATGATTGCAAACCCACTATAAACCTGAACATATGTATTTGAAAAACGATATATGAACCGATTTATTGATAACTGGTTAAAACAAATACCATTTCCAACACACAACTGATATAAGAGTATTCACATAACGAAGGGTTATGAACTTGCTTTTTTGTTTTTGCGAAAGCTCTGTGACAAACTGTGACGTGACGAATTAACGGACAGCACGTGTGGAATGCCTGTCCGCAAAATTTTATATAACTGTGGTGCAGTCGTACCGGGGGGCACTGTAAGGTCCTCTGGGAACGAAAATATTATGATCGACATGACGTATTTAAACGAACTGTTATTCTGTATGCAGAAGAATACGCAAAAGTATTAATTATTTAACTGTGATGGATGTGGGAAGTAGTATCGATGTTGCAGGATAATCTGTGCTCGGCGAACAATGAAACATAGAAATGGATTATCAGAATTACTTTACTTGGATTCGAATCTTCATATGAGGAAGACTTAAATGTAGACATACGTGCCTTGTTATTATTGGTAAATATATGCTTTTATTTCTAACCAACCCACTTATTTCAGTATTGGTAGCATTCCAAAAAAATGGCTCTGAGCACTATGGGACTCAACTGCTGTTGTCATCAGTCCCCTAGAACTTAGAACTACTTAAACCTAACTAACCTAAGGACATCACACACATCCATGCCCGAGGCAGGATTCGAAACTTCGAACCTTATCCTTAGGATAGTTAGGTTCAATTAGTTGTAAGTTCTAGGCTACTGATAACCTCAGAAGTTAAGTCGCATAGTGCTCAGAGCCATCTGAACCATTTTAGACATTCAATTAATACCCTAATATATCTAATATATTTCTAAACGTAAAAGATTAAGGTGCTATACAACGAGCTGTTCCTAATTTATTTTACGTCCTTACAGACATTACAAGGTGATTCATTTATCTGGCACTTGAATATAGAAATCCTTAACAATATCAAAAATAATAATTCACGCCCGTAATAAGAAATTGTAGTACATTGTTGTGTGTAGCCTTATGTGATCTTACTTTATTGAATTGTTCCTGTGTGGGTCGGTGTGAAGAAATATATTCTCATTCGGAAGAGGACGTTGGCGAATGGAATTTCTTGTTAATATCTGGCCACAATGAAAAACGCTTTTATTTTAATGATTGGTACCCAGCCTCGAGTATCATATTCGTAACACTCACCTGTTTTACGATGGATTAAAACGAGCTGTAATTCTTTGAATTTTTTCGATGCTCTCCATAGTCTTATCCGCTGGATTGCATACCGTGTAGAAATACTCTAGAAGATAATTCGCATGTATATTATAGGCAATTAGACTATCGCTGTCGCATGTTCTAAGTGTCTTGTCTAAATCGTTTTGCAAATAGGTTGTGATCTCCTGATGACTTTACTCGACAGTAAATGACATAATCATCTGCAAATAATCTATCGGGACTGCTGAGATGGGCTACTAAATCCTTTATATAAATTATTAATAGCAGGTACTTGGAGATCAACGCCAAATATCACTTCTGCTTTACTGAATGACTTTCCGTCCACTATTATGAAGAATGATCTTAGTGACAGGACATCACGAAAGCTGTCGCACAGCGGACAACAGTGAATAACAGTGTAAAACACCATTTGGAGATATAAAAAGATAGAATCAATTTGAGACCCACTGTCAATACTTTGTGGGAATTAACACCTAGTTGTGATTCACAAGTGCGCCGTTTTGTGGACCTGTACTGACTACGTGTCAATATATCGTTTTCACTGAGGTAATGTTTAGACACAGGCTCATAATATAAATCGCTCTCAGTGATATGGGTCTGTAATTCGGCATATTACTCGTATTTTATTTTTGACTCTTGGTGTGACATGTACAACTTTCCAGTATTCAAGCACGGATCTTTCGTCGATTAGGTGGTTGTATATGATTGCTACGTGTTGAGCTATTGTATCAACATACTCTGGAATGAACTTATATTCTACACAGTTTGGATCGGAAGATTTGTCTTTATTAAACCTCACGCGGTAAGATCTCGGGACAAACACACTGTATTAGGAAACTTTTTTGACCCGTGTATGACGATAAAATGTAGAATATTTCATCAAAAATGATAACGTATTGTGAGACTCATGCACGTTGTTGGTATTACAACTCCATAATTTTATGTTATAATTAAGTCACTTATAAGTTGAAATTATATACTAACTCTGAGATAGGATAACATGTAAATTGTTTCGGTTGGCTAGTTCTAAATATTCATTTATCTCACACTTTGTAACAGTACTTTAATTAGATAATATGATGTGTATTAGTACTTGCAAGGAATTGGGCTGGAAATAAACTTCTTTTCACTCTCCGTCTCTTTTGGTGAACGCTCCCTACACAGCACTAATACTCTGGAATGTTTTTCGCAGACAAACTTGTGACACCCACCGCATTGTTGATTCTCATTTCTGTCCTTTGAGCATGGGCAGGGATCACACCCTTTTTGGCTCAAATTTGGAACGTCTAAATCATTGCTGTCATATTGCTTGCTGTTTAGAAGATATTTGAAACCTGATGAAGTAATTCTTCAACAGATGCCATCTGTTCTGCACTGAGGGAACAGATTTCGTCATTCAGTGCGAGGTTTGAACACCTGTTTTCCTACTTATGAAGGGCATCCGTTTCTTTCATTTTTACGTCTTAATTACTTACAGTACAAGACGTAAGCATTGAGAAACGAGAAATGAAGTACATAAAAAAATACAGCAAATGACCACTTTCTTGTGTCACGTTTCACTGAGTAATGTTTGGTGATCTTACCTTCTGTATCAGCCCTTGACTTTCTGGACCTCTAGAACATTACTGTTTGAGTCTTTGGTGTTCTTGCTAACTTGCATCACATGCTTGCTGTATAGTACACAGCAAAATAACTGATTTGTTTTGTTTAAGTATATAAAAACTGAAACAGTATTATGAGGCTACCATAGCGTTGTAAACAATGGTGCTCTATATTTTGACGGCAACATATTTGTTTCTGATTTCTCTTTCCGGTTAGCTCGTAACGCTCCCACAAGTCCGAATTTGTTAAGAAGAGGTTCGTATCCTAACTGAAAAAATTATAAGACACATATAGTAGTAATATTCCTATAACTTCCCTTCAGGTGATAACTAAAAAAGTACCACTAGTTTCTCTTGATTCATTTCCATTTCTTCAGCAGTTTTCCCCGTAAACTACTGTACATTTATAAGTGGCTCCACTATCTACAGCACCCCTCACTTGTATTCAGTACCTTTAGCGTTCTGAAGAAATGTACAACTTGAGTGGACACCGTTCCCAGGAAACGCGAAGGAACTCATTAACTGTAATATAGGGCACAGTGATATAACACTAAATGGATGCACCAACGAAAATTTCAAACATTGTCTTGGTTGGTTCAACTTTTGGTCAAAGAACAGCTTTTTTCTCTTCTCTTGTAAACTTATCACAGAAATCGAGGCGCGTAAGAATAGCACAAATCATTGAAAAGCTTACTGTGGTTCAATAAACAGGAAAGCCATACTCATAAGACCAAAATTATTCGAAATAGTTCCGACATGTCTTGTGTAAACTAGCTATTAGCAGCGCAGTCCAAAGAATGTTGTAGTTCTGTAGAATCAAGCTCATTTCAACATTCAAGATATGAACGCGAAATTTTACTGTCTTCTTCACGATTACTGTAATGCACTACTATTACGCTGTGTTTATGATTGGTGACAAAAAGCGTCAGACAGTCTACTCTTGGCTGCAATTGTGATCAAAGGCGACGTGGAATATGTGCAAGTTTAACTTCTTACATCCGTGGAAGGCTTCTGGCGCACATCAGATGGTACTATGAAACATGTTACTTCGGGATAAAACAGTAGGCACACAATTTTCTTGAATAGCATATCATAATTTTCACATTCAATCACATCCACATCATCTCCAATCCTTATACTTTCCACTATCGCATCTACTTCAGCATCACTTTCATCATTCTGATTTACAAAAATGTATTCAAAATCAATATTACTTTTTTGTATATCCGATAATGAATCCTCGATATTGTGGCCCCTTTGAAACCGAATATCATTATCCTTTATGAATTACATATAATACCACGTATTACTTCAACTACACAGAATTCCTAACTGTGAATAAGTATCAACACTGAACGTGTATGTACTTTCTACGAGTTTGTTTGAAGAATGGAAGTAAAATTGTCGTTCTAAAATCCGTGATATTACCAAGTTTTTACTATCGTAACAGGTGTGAGATATCGCACTGAAAATCTCATCTTGTGTACCTGGGGAATTATCTGACCCTGTGCCAAAATTTCAAGATATTGTGGTATGAACTGTGTAAAAACAGCAAATATTTTCGCCAGTTATAATAAAAAGTCCATAAAGGGCATATTTGGAGGATAAGGAACGTACATCCACGTTAAAACACTTTCTTTGTAGCTAAAAGAGTCTTGGGGCGTGATAAAGTTACAGACTCCAAGCCAGAATTAAGTGATCTGAATTGCTTCTCTACACCGAGGGTACCTACTTCTGTTACCCAGAGAATCACGGAAAATTTACTTCGTTTTCTTTGCTGAAGGAATTTCGGAAAACGGGCTTTTTATAACACCACTTGATTGCTACTCTCATCAGTAACATTATCACTGCTGTGATTCTTGACTTTCTCCCGGCGTATTTGATAGTCAAAATATCCACGGGTGTACTGCCGGTCTACAGCGCCCGTTGCACACCCGTGGATATTTTGACTATTATCACTGCTGTCTCACAGTGAAGGTGTGGCGGCGCTGATGTACTTCACATACGACCATATCCTCTTTGGCTATCCTGCCAGGCTTGAGAGAGAGTTTTCTTGTGAAAACTACTAAAGGAATGTCGCATTGCGACTGAAATAAACGCTAAATTTCGAGCTTCCATAAACCATTAACAATCATGGAGATTTCAAATCTGACATCCTGTTTACATTATCTTTGCAAGAATATTCACAACTGTTTTGTGTACCATGGGGAATCAATTCCATACGTTGTTAGTTTATTTGATATCAATCTCTCAATGATAGTCGATACTATTTCTCTGACAGATAGCCATAACTGGTCCACGTTAACACTGTTAGTTGGAAAGGCATGGAGACTGCCCCTTAGAACGGCGTCAACCGGAATTTAAATTTTTTTTAAATAGATATATTTTGCGATTACTGTTGGCGGACTTGAATGTTTTGGTATTTGTCTTTGCTAAGACGACCCAGTGGGCTCTAATTCTTGTATTTCTCATGATTTTCCCTATTTATATACGATTACTTCTAGCTAAGATGTTAAGTATGTTTTCGCATTGTTTTACACTTCTAGTTGGTATCTCAACATATTGCTCGAAATAAATTTGCGTAGAGTTTTCAGTACAATGTCGGACGATGTTTTTCACCTACCATCCACTTTAACGGTATGCTTGCCAGCAATCGAGTTTATATACAAGTCACCTACAACTATCGGTAGAAGATAAGAATTTAATGTCACATCGACAACGTGGTTCTTCGAGATGGAACACAAGTTCGTATTGTTTTTAAGGAAGGGAAAGGAATTTGGCCGAACTCATTCAAAGTAACCATCCTCACCTTTTCCTGATTTACAGTTATCACTGGAAGCCTAAATGTGACTGTCGGACACAAATATGAACCATCGTCCTCATGAATCTGAGTCCACTGGGCTAACGTCAGCGCCACGTCGCTCATGGTACCCACTTAAAATCAAATTCAACTTTTCAATTAGCATTTCAGCAACTGTGCCATCTGCCTCATGAGGTCGGTAAAAGGAACCAGTTATTAGTCTATTCCCGTTGTTAAGAATAATTTCTACCTATACTAACACACTGCAAATATCTACTTGAACTTCACTACCTGAAAACTTTTTCTAAGAGCACAAAAACACGCCACCACAAAGTGTATTTATTCTGTCTGTTCTGAACACCATTAAACCCCTTGTAAAATTTTGTCTCACCGTATCTATTAGTTTAGATACCTGTCACTATTTATAAAGATTTGAGCTTAAGTGCTTTCTTTTAGCATTTATTCGTCTGTTTCTACCCCAACACGGCTACAACAATTTACTTCTATAATACCGCTTGTTCCTAGATCTACCCTCATCCTGCGTTTACCTTGCACCATTTGTGACTAATGTCCTTTTTTATTTGTCTAGTAACCTACTTATGTATTTAGTGGATCCTGATTTATTAAACAGAACATGGAATCCACCGTTATATGACCCGAGATAAGGAATCTACATCCTACTCGGTCGCAAAAGCACTCTATGCAGCTCTGAGAGAAGTGTCAGCAACTCACCTCGCATCTGGCTCATTGTACCCATCCATACCAAAACTGGACGAAGTCTGTACCACAAAGTTCATGTAGCACGGAACTGTGCCAAGAAAATGTGGAAATACGCAAGATATTTAGGAATTTAGCTTACAGAGCACCCAGGTAAAGCTAAATAAGTCACTCCTACGTAAAAGTTTACAAAGTAATGCAAAAATGGACGATGTACTTTCATGTGCCGTTGCAGAGACTAAATATACTGCTGATGCTAGTCAGTAGTTCTTGCATATTCTGGTTGTTTTGATATTGATACTAAGTTGATACGTTTCTCCTAATGAAGGGACAACATGGTAGATCATAGCTGATTTATTACGATGGAACCAGCAGTCTTTCTCGGTCCTTTTCTGTCTTATCTTGGAAGATATCATTGAAAAATTGTGTGCTTGCTCCAGAAGCAGATCTTATTGCATGGGGGAAATTATGTAGTACTGCCTGGCATTCTCCGCCCCACTCAGAAATGTGCTGGCCGAAAAAGAAACCTATATAAATACCTCCAAGTGGTACCTAAGAGCTACAAAGTAAGAGAATTTATCGAAAAACAGAACGGAGTGAAACATTCTCCACACAAGCTGCTGATAGAACGATAATTTGAGGAAATCAATTTAATAGAAGTAGAATTATTTATTTCCAGCCATAAATACATTTATCTTAGAACCCATTCCATAGATAAAACAGAATAATAATAGAAAAACATCGTTTTAATATGAGTTGATAAAACTGAAATGTAATTAAGTAAATACTGTGTAATGGCTTACATAAAAACAAATTAAATACACTCCTGGAAATGGAAAAAAGAACACGTTGACACCGGTGTGTCAGACCCACCATACTTGCTCCTGACACTGCGAGAGGGCAGTACAAGCAATGATCACACGCACGGCACAGCGGATACACCAGGAACCGCGGTGTTGGTCGGCGAATGGCGCTAGCTGCGCAGCATTTGTGCACCGCCGCCGTCAGTGTCAGCCAGTTTGCCGTGGCATACGGAGCTCCATCGCAGTCCTTAACACTGGTAGCATGCCGCGACAGCGTGGAGGTGAACCGCATGTGCAGTTGACGGACTTTGAGCGAGGGCGTATAGTGGGCATGCGGGAGGCCGGGTGGACGTACCGCCGAATTGCTCAACACGTGGGGCGTGAGGTCTCCACAGTACATCGATGTTGTCGCCAGTGGTCGGCGGAAGGTGCACGTGCCCGTGGACCTGGGACCGGACCGCGGCGACGCACGGATGCACGCCAAGACCATAGGATCCTACGCAGTGCCGTACGGGACCGCACCGCCACTTGCCAGCAAATTAGGGACACTGTTGCTCCTGGGGTATCGGCGAGGACCATTCGCAATCGTCTCCATGAAGCTGGGCTACGGTCCCGCACACCGTTAGGCCGTCTTCCGCTCACGCCCCAACATCGTGCAGCCCGCCTCCAGTGGTGTCGCGACAGGCCTGAATGGAGGGACGAATGGAGACGTGTCGTCTTCAGCCATGAGAGTCGCTTCTGCCTTGGTGCCAATGATGGTCGTGTGCGTGTTTGGCGCCGTGCAGGTGAGCGCCACAATCAGGACTGCATACGACCGAGGCACACAGGGCGAACACCCGGCATCATGGTGTGGGGAGCGATCTCCTGCACTGGCCGTACACCTCTGGTGATCGTCGAGGGAACACTGAATAGTGCACGGTACATCCAAACCGTCATCGAACCCATCGTTCTACCATTCCTAGACAGGCAAGGGAACTTGCTGTTTCAACAGGACAATGCACGTCCGCATGTATCCCGGGCCACCCAACGTGCTCTCGAAGGTGTAAGTCAACTACCCTGGCCAGCAAGATCTCCGGATCTGTCCCCCATTGAGCACGTTTTGGACTGGATGAAGCGTCGTCTCACGCGGTCTGCACGTCCAGCACGAACGCTGGTCCAACTGAGGCGCCAGGTGGAAATGGCATGGCAAGCCGTTCTATAGGACTACATCCAGCATCTCTACGATCATGGGAGAATAGCAGCCTGCATTGCTGCGAAAGGTGGATATACACTGTACTAGTGCCGACATTGTGCTTGCTCTGTGCCTGTGTCTATGTGCCTGTGGTTCTGTCAGTATGATCATGTGATGTATCTGACCCCAGGAATGTGTGAATAAAGTTTCCCCTTCCTGGGACAATGAATTCACGGTGTTCTTATTTCAATTTCCAGGAGTGTACATACCTTTGGCTGTAGCATGTCTTATTCGTGGTGAAGCAATATTAATGGCCTAGTAGTGTACATTATAGCTACGGCAAGGGATATTCAGACTATAAATTTTATCTTCTTTCTATCATGTAATACTTGTTTTTATATATTTTACAATACAAATACATTCCGGGTATAAAAATGATTGCATTCCTAATAAAGTTAAATAAGTACTTGTGAGTCGTGTCGGGACCAGCGCCAGTATTTTCTCTGACATGAGTACGATCGATATCGTAGTACAGTGGTGTGTCTTGAGGCTTGGCCCGGCTCGGTATGTAAGCAAGTGCCTACCACGAGGAAGAGGAGCAACGCTTTGAGACCGGAGTCGGAGGTGCGCGAGTCGCGAATTGGCTGGCAGGCAGAAGCGAAGACGGCGGAGTGGTCTCGCGGTTCTAGGCGCTACAGTCTGGAACCGCGAGACCGATACGGTCGCAGGTTCGAATCCTGCCTCGGACATGGATGTATGTGATGTCCTTAGGTTAGGTAGGTTTAAGTAGTTCTAAGTTCTAGGGGACTGACAACCTCAGAAGTTTAGTCCCATAGTACTCAGAGCCATTTGAACCATTTGATGACGGCGTGCCTGAGTGCGTGTGGCGGTTATCACGTGGTTATGCTGGAGGCGGTGTGACTTGGCCGGCGCTGTGTATACTCCGGCAACCTCGTGAGCTGTGGACGTGCCCACTTCCTTGGTGGGACACGCTGTTAAGGTCTTGTGGAGTGATGGTCTGATATCTTCGCAAAATCGCCGCAGCCTCAAGATACCCAGTTAAGTACTCTAACTATTATGAGCGCTTAGTTAACTGTGCTTCTGATCGCTCTTGGTACAGTAAGACGTTGTCGGATGCGTGATGTTAGGTGTGTTCGATTTCATTTGATGCCTCTTACTAAGCATGTGCTCTGCTTCTACTTAATATTGAAGTATTTGCAGGATGTTGGTTCTTTTGCTTTTATTAGAGAGTGTTTATTTTGCTTCCGACATCGGGTAATCCATGTCAATATGGCTTCTGTGGGCAAATTGAGTTTTTGTTTCTAAAGGTTACCGTGTTGAGCTTTGCAGGCCCACTTAAGGTATATATGTGTGTCATTAAGTTCTACTGAGTGTCGGTTTTCGTGAGCCAGTTCATTTATCACTCTTAGCGTTTGTTTATCAGGCACTGTTAAACAAAAGACTTGTGAGTGAAATTAGTGGTTTTTTAGCCTTGATTTTATAGTGTTAATTTACTACTGAGTCTCGAATGTTAAAGTTAGGAAAAGTTTTTTGGCCTCCTGTTGTCGGGTGTGGTCTGTGTTTAAGTGAGCTGAGGCAGCGGGCAACCGAAGCGCAGAGCTTCCCTTTGCTTCACAAGTTAGGTTTACGTGCGGTGGACTTCGCCTGAGCTCCTGTCTTCCTCTTCGGTAGCATTTGCTGGGTTCACATTTCGGTGACGTACTCGATGTGGGGTAGCAAACGGAGCCACGTCTTGTTTGGAAGTTAAGTACTACTTCCCTCAGTCGGTTCCAACGTTCGGGGTTGAAGTTCAGCCTTACAAACTTGGGCCTAACTTCTTTCTGTTACACATTTATGATTGCTCAAAGTTGTAACTTTCAATGCCCGAAAAGCCTATCTTACGTGCAAACGGGAATTGGAATAATGTCATGGTTCGCTCAGCAAGGTTCTCTAGTCTAGTAACTTGCAAGACTGCCCAAGTTACGTTTTAATAAATATGTTCTAAGTGTTCGTCTTAAAATTGAGGCTTTATGTCGACTATGACTTTACATGAAATGTTAAAGTATTGGAATTGAAAGTATCTTAAATAACATGTCTTAAATACAGTCGTTTTGACTTATACATAAAAAATTTCGGCTATCAGTTGTTGTTTTTAAATTGTATTGGCAGATCTAGCTAGAAACTAGACATTGTCAATCCACTATCATTTTTTATAAATGCATGTAATGCCTGTTAGTCGGGCTTCATCCACAGTTCATTGAATAGCTCTTCAATGAACTGTGGATGAAGCCTGACCAACAGGCATTACATGCATTGATGAAAAACGATAGTGCATTGAGAATGTCTAATTTCTAGCTGAAATCTAAATCTGCCAATAAAATTTAAAAATGACGACTGATAGCTGAAATCTATTACGTACAAGTCAATATAACAGTCGCTGCGTGCAACAGCCTTCTGAATGGAAGGTAACCTGATAGAGTTGTTTTGTTAAAGTTATAGTCAAATTCAGCCTAAGGAGCTTCTTTCAGTTTTATGAGATTGTTTTTGGTAGTTAATAAACACATTGGAATTAAAATCTTCACTCTATTGGGTCAGAACTTTCAGTCCCATTACATTTAAAGGTTAAGCAGAGCAGGTGTTACGTATAAACGTTCCAACTTGAATGGCTGTGCACATTTACAGACACTCTGTCTCCTATGAAAGTATCTCACTGTTTAAGCTATATGATGTTTTAGATACAAGTTTTTAATTTATCACCGGTCGGAGTGGCCGAGCGTTTCTAGGCACTACAGTCTGGAACTGCGCGACAGCTACGGTCGCAGGTTCGATTCCTGTCTCAGGCATGGGTGTGTGTGCTGTCCTTAGGTAAGTTAGGTTTATGTAGTTCTAAGTTCTTGGGGACTGATGACTTCAGAAGTTAAATCCCATTGTGCTCAGAGCCATTTGAACCATATTTTTAAATTTGTCACACAGTTAATATTTCACATTTTTTACATTATTGAAATATTCCAGAAATAACAAATGATTACGTTTCAATGACATTTAGGTGCACACACGGTTGATTACCCTCTATTAATACACTGTTCATCATAGGCTTTTGTATAAGCTCTAGCAATTTTATGAGGGAGATCTTAATGACTTCGAGCTACAGTTTCACTTTTGCCAAACAATCACCTGTTTATATTTTTCAGACACATTCTCAGGTATTTACGTTATTTTCAAATTTTCCAGTTGCTTACATTACGTTATTTAGACGTTTCAGGTATTTACACTAAAATCATTCATCATTATGATCATTTTTCAGGTGGTGGTGAACTAACGCTATAGCACCCATATTTATAAAAATTGCTAATTTGCTCTGCTTTACGATTGAAAGTGAATCCAGGTTAGATCGAATTATATATTGAACAGCTGGTTTATCAATATCTCGTAAACACGTGTTCCCAGTAATCATCAGAGTTACGTTCTTTTGCTGATGAGCATTTCACACCTCCTGCCCCTGCATTATTTATTCAGATTCAGTTTTGAGAGCATACATTTCTGCTCTGTCCTGTGAATTCAGTAATAATTTCTCCCCAGAATTAATCTTACATTACATGCGCTTCATTTTCATATTATTATCATGGTAAGCTGAGGTGTCATACCACCTGTACACATCACTTTTATTACCATCATAAATGTTCGCTGTGGTTACGTGATACATAATGCTATCCATATCTGAATAAGACATTTTATCATGATTGATACCTCATGTTCGGGGTTAACAGTCATGTAAACATTTTCAAAAGTTATCATATTTCTCATTAACTGTGGAAATTATTTATTTCGTTAAAGCAGTTTCGGCTTTTGGTCCACTTTCAAGTGGTTCTGAAAAAGATTTTGCGTCAGCACATGCCAAACAATAAAACCCTAAGTCATGTATACATGTCACTGTTAAAAGTAGACAATTTCACTGTAAAGATACAGTAACATCTGGCGAGACTATTGTTTATTTATTTATTACTTTGGCTATTTGTTTATAAAGGACAGTAAACGTGAAGCATGAAGTAAAATCCTGCGGCGATTCATTTATGCTACCTTTTAGGAGGTAGCAGTAAGTCTGGGCCTGCGCAGTGCCATGGCTGCTGGAGTACTGTTCATTCTTCAAGTTTTTCTGTCCCTGTTAATAGATGTCGATAGAACAAATTTCGCAACAGAGGTATCTGGTATCTGCCTGTACAATGGGCATGTGAAATTCCGATACAAAAATAATTTTGTTTGTTACCTGAAACAAAGCGACGCTTTATATCGATAGTGCTCATAGCATAAAAAAAAAGATGAGCGCTATTTATCTGAGCTGAGTCTGCCTACGCAACGCAGAAGCGAAATTGCAATGAAACAGATGTCGTGACAAAGAAGAGCAAGGCGGTATTAGGTAAGTAAGTCAGTTTCGGAAATTATCTGGTTTTTGGAGTAAACCCTTTAGTTGTTATTTCAGGCATAGATTGCCAGGAGCAAAGCCGGTGATACTGATCACCATTTTGAGACCTCAAACATGCAAACAATTTCTAATGTGACTCGTTAGATGGTCACATTAAGTTCTATAATAAAAATGATTAGTGCTACTTATTGGTATTCAGAGAAAATATTGCAGCCACATACAAAATAGTCCACAAGGAACCACGAAGTTAATGTTCGCTGTGATCACTATACTCTTAGATTTTGAAGTTAGTGAGTAATAAGTTAAGTGAATGACTGCAGTCTATTGCTGTACTTAGTTTTCTACGTAAACGCTTCCGACCACTCCAATTTCGTCACCAATACACTCTTCACATAACGATATTTCCCGTTCTCCAGTACAGTTATGGCTATCTTCTACAAACGCATTAGCCTATTAATACTGCCCATTAATGAAGGTCTAGCACTAAATAGCATGTTCACTCACACTGCAAGATGACACGGAATCTGTTTTCTGACGAAACGCGCCTGTGTTAGCCTCACCAGTATTTCCTGATTGATTAGTGTCTAAAACAAGGGTTATTCAGAAGACTTTATTGTAGGAGTACATAGGTTCACTGTTTGTTTCCGTTTTCTCATGAGAAGCTAATGTTGTTAAATGAGCAACCAACAGATGTCACCACACAATTGTTAGGTGTGACATAAAAAATTCACAAAGCCTCAGTATTACACACGTAAAAAAAAAGCTATTGACAGAAATTTCATTCTACTGCACAGATTTCAGTTACTACATGTGTAAGTAGGCTGTTTAGGTTTTCTTTTTGGTAACGCCACATAGCGCTCTGTATGAAAAATCACTGGCTGTGCTCTGCGCAGTCTGTGGCTAGTTTGCTTTGTTGTCTGCCATTGTAGTGTCGGGCAGCGGCAGCTGGATGCTAACAGCGCGTAGCGTTGCGCAGTTGGAGGTGAGCCGCCAGCAGTGGTGGACGTGGGGAGAGAGATGGCGGAGTTTTTAAATTTGTAAGAATTGGTGTCATGAAGTGATATATATATTATGACTACTAAGGTAAATACATTGTTTGTTCCCTATTAAAATCTTTCATTTGCTAACTGTGCCTATCAGTAGTTAGTGACTTCCGTAGTTTGAATCTTTTAGTTAGGTGGCAGTAGTGGCGCTTGCTGTATTGCAGTAGTTCGAGTAACGAAGAGTTTTGTGAGGTAAGTGATTTGTGAGACATATAGGTTAATGTTAGTCAGGGCCATTCTCTTGTAGGGATTATTGAAAGTCAGATTGCGTTGCGCTAAAAACTATTGTGTGTCAGTTTAAGCACAGTCATGTACAACTCTTCTAAGGGGACGTTTCACATGCACTTCTCCATACAGATGTCGGATGTCATCTGTAGAAATTCTGTCATTATTTCCATTTTATTTTGCGACTTGTCAAGAGAAGCTCGGCTAAGCGCCGACCATACCTCCGCCATTTCACCATGTTTGTAGTGTGATTATGGACACTATGCTGGACATGTAGCTGGCAAACACATAGAAATCACGGAGTTGACGCAAGATGTTTATGCAAAGTTCTAATCCTTAGACGATAATGTACACCTGAACTGATGGTAACTGCAGCAGAATGATCTGGACGATTTCTGAACTCATCCTGTTCAGCGTCCCCAGGCCAAATGCCAGGAGCGTACAACCATCGTCCATAGGCCGAGGCAGTGCTTGCAGAAGGCCACAGTTTGTGGTATGGACACTGATGGACACGTCATCCTCCCGTTTACTCTGTTAGTATCTCTCTTTTCCACTCTTATGGTGGAGGGGAATGATGGGATGGAGTGCACAGTGATGAGAGAACGCAGCCGTGGTGGACCACCTCAAACCAGTCGAAGTAATGTATACCTTACTGGCCGCCCCTATTACCAGTTCATGGAAGTTCATCAAATATGCTAGAGCTGACTCGTATGGAATATCGCCCCCATTTCTAATATTAATCTTTGCCGCTACAATATAGAGATAGCGCAGTTTTGTATGCAAATAAATAAGAGTACTTTTTAAATTCAGCTTTAATAACTTTACATGATAGGAGAAAGAGCTCTGTTTCTGATTTATGTAAAATAAGACCTCGCGAAAATACTCGTTTAGCGAAACAAAGGAATCATAATTAAGGCTTGTGCCCTGTTCCAGTTGTTCTCGTAAACCGAAAACAAATTTTCCTCTTCACACAGCTGACAACCTCCAATTGTTAGCGCTTTGTCATCATTGTATTGTTATCTAACTTCTTTCATCAATGGAATGAGAAACGTTGTAATGCTTTTACAGGCATTCATTCTGAGAAATCTATTCCAGCATTTAGAGTAGAAATATCTGTTTCGGATAATATTTGTGTGATAAATCAGTACAGTCTTTTTAGTTCTTTATCAAAGACAGTTTGCTGGAGATTTCTATATAATGAAGCGGTTCCAGTTTCACGTTTCGATTAACGGAGTGCGCCCCTTACTTCCCTGAAGTATTCGTTAATAATAGTAATGGCCGGCGACAAGGGTCTCCCATCGGGTAGACCACTCGCCTGGTGCAAGTCCTTCGTTTTGACGCCACTTCGGCGACTTGCCCGTCGATGGGTATGAGATGATGATGATTAGTACAACACCCAGTCCCTGAGCGGAGAAAATCTCCGACCCAGCCGGGAATCGAACCCGGCCCCATAGGATTGACAGTCTGTCGCGCTGACCACGCAGTTACCGGGGCGGACTGAAGTATTCGTTACATGCGGTAGACTGAAGTTAAGAAAACATTGAACATATGTAGCAACACTTCATCTTCAATAACTTTGCCAGAAAGTGCTGGGGTTATTGAGTTCCTGGGATCGTGTGTACTACCTTGATAACCTCAATGAACATTGTCTCATTGCATGTATATAGTTTAATGAGCCAAAACATTACGACGACCTACATAGAAGTTGTCCCCTTCTTGGACACAATATAGTAGCCTTTCTACGAGACGCGGCATGAATTCAATAATTTTCTTGTAGGTTTATGGACGTATGACAACGCATAAGGCCCCTATTTCCCTAAAATTACGAGCTCATGATTTCTGGGATCTAAGCTGCTGTCCAATAGCATGCTAGTTGTGTTCCATCGGCGTAACATCAAGCGAATTTGGTGGGCAGTGTGTTAACGTGAATTCACTACCACGTTCCTCAGACCACTGTAGCACTCTTTTGGCACGAACACAGGCAGTGTGCTGCTGAAAGGTGTCTTCGCCTTAAGGACATACAACGTGATAGGATCGACGCGGTCTCCACGTCTGTCATGATGCTCTCGACTGCAGCGACAGGTCCCATGAAAACCCTGGGCAATGCCCCCAACAGCAAAATGTTATTCCATTATCCTGCGTTAATGGCGAAGTCTGTGATTTGAGGAGGCGTTCGCTTGGATGACGGCCAATTTATACACCACCATCGACCTGGTATAATTAGAAACGTGATTCTTGGAACTAGGCAATACATTTCCATTGATCTCTGATCGAGTCTCTATGAGCAACACGCAAAGAGGCGGCTAGGTTATGCGTATGTGTGATGCTCGTTGTTAACACATCCCGCACCCTATCAGTTTATGTCTTGGTACTGGCATGATGCTTAGCCGCTTTCACTGAACCGTATTTCACTATAAAACGTACTCGCCCTGTTTTGCAATATCCGGTAAATTCATCTTGTTTCGAAAGTCACCCAGAAAATTCTGTTTCTTGTAGCCACTTGTCATTGAAATGACACACAGGGCGCTATTTTTCAGCCTGCTGTATTTGAGAAGCTCACTGTAATACGATGTTATATACGTACACGAAACACTCAATCACTACAACATCGTTTTTAAACATTTTACTTTTAAACTAAACGGTGCAGTTAGCTTAATATAGCCCGGACAGTGGGAATTCATGACGCGTGTTCGACAGCCGTATTATTTTTAAAATTAGTAGGTCTCTATTACAAGCAAAGATAATGAAATGAAATGGCAATATTGTCATGGCGGCATTTTTTTTTTTTTTTGCCGCAATATAATATAACATTGCAGAAGAACAAATAGACATGAAATGATATTGTAACTCTGCCTAATTGCCCACGTGGAAGCAATAGGCAGCTGTCATAAGAAAATACAAGCTATTATTGGCCTGTCTTTCCTAGTTCCTTCTTACTGGAGCCGTCTTCAAAGGACTTGACGATAATGGATGACAATTAATACCACGCTGTAATAAATACACAAAACCTCTTTGATCTCCTCCACAAGGCTTCTTGAACAAATTAACACGCAAAATCATATCAAAATACACTCCGGGAAATGGAAAAAAGAACACATTGACACCGGTGTTTCAGACCCACCATACTTGCTCCGGACACTGCGAGAGGGCTGTACAAGCAATGATCACACGCACGGCACAGCGGATACACCAGGAACCGCGGTGTTGGCCGTCGAATGGCGCTAGCTGCGCAGCATTTGTGCACCGCCGCCGTCAGTGTCAGCCAGTTTGCCGTGGCATACGGAGCTCCATCGCGGTCTTTAACACTGGTAGCATGCCGCGACAGCGTGGATGTGAACCGTATGTGCAGTTGACGGACTTTCAGCGAGGGCATATAGTGGGCATGCGGGAGGCCGGGTGGACGTACCGCCGAATTGCTCAACACGTGGGGCGTGAGGTCTCCACAGTACATCAATGTTGTCGCCAGTGGTCGGCGGAAGGTGCACGTGCCCGTCGACCTGGGACCGGACCGCAGCGACGCACGGATGCACGCCAAGACCGTAGGATCCGACGCAGTGCTGTAGGGGACCGCACCGCCACTTCCCAGCAAATTAGGGACACTGTTGCTCCTGGGGTATCGGCGAGGACCATTCGCAACCGTCTCCATGAAGCTGGGCTACGGTCCCGCACACCGTTAGGCCGTCTTCCGCTCACGCCCCAACATCGTGCAGCCCGCCTCCAGTGGTGTCGCGACAGGCGTGAATGGAGGGACGAATGCAGACGTGTCGTCTTCAGCGATGAGAGTCGCTTCTGCCTTGGTGCCAAAGATGGTCATATGCGTGTTTGGCGCCGTGCAGGTGAGCGCCACAATCAGGACTGCATACGACCGAGGCACACAGGGCCAACACCCGGCATCATGGTGTGGGGAGCGATCTCCTACACTATCCGTACACCTCTGGTGATCGTCGAGGGGACACTGATTAGTGCACGGTACATCCAAACCGTCATCGAACCCATCGTTCTACCATTCCTAGACCGGCAAGGGAACTTGCTGATCCAACAGGACAATGCCCGTCCGCATGTATCCCGTGCCACCCAACGTGCTCTAGAAGGTGTAAGTCAACTACCCTGGCCAGCAAGATCTCCGGATCTGTCCCCCATTGAGCACGTTTGGGACTGGATGAAGCGTCGTCTCACGCGGTCTGCACGTCCAGCACGAACGCTGGTCCAACTGAGGCGCCAGGTGGAAATGGCATGGCAAGCCGTTCCACAGGACTACATCCAGCATCTCTACGATCGTCTCCATGGGAGAATAGCTGCGTGCATTGCTGCGAAAAGTGGATATACACTGTACTAGTGCCGACATTGTGCATGCTCTGTGCCTGTGTCTATGTGCCTGTGGTTCTGTCAGTGTGATCATGTGATGTATCTGATCCCAGGAATGTGAGAATAAAGTTTCCCCTTCCTGGGATAATGAATTCACGGTGTTCTTATTTCAGTTTCCAGGAGTGTATATTGGAATTCATTGTAACAAATCCACTATGCTTCCAACTGACGCAATCCGAAAGAAAATATTGAATCCAAGAAATAATCAAACTGAAAAGTTTAACTTACTCTAATTTCATTATTTGGCCTCTGTAAAAAATTAAAATAAATGGCATAAGTAAATATTAATTTAGCCATATTTAAGGGAGCGCTGAACCAGACTTCTGACGCACTGTCGAGGCCACAGTTATTATTTATAAACCGGACTGTCATGTGTAAAGCCGCACAGTTGGCTGCTCTAACTGGTACTGTGGCCGCGTTCCACAAGTCCGTACTATGCGGCGGCCTATGAGACATTCCTTCCATCAAACTTCCTGGCAGATTGAAACTGTGTTCCTGACCGAGACTCGAACTCAGGACCTTTGCCTGTAGCGGGCAAGCGCTCTACCAACTGAGTTACCCAAGCACGACTCACGCCCCGTCGTCACAGCCTATCTTCCGCCAGTACCTCGTCACTTCTGGATTCCTTACATCGTTGATAAGAGCACTGCCTACTTGCAGAACAAGGGGCGGAATGTCGATTTTTAGTTACTCTGTTAAGGTTTTCAATTGTCTCTCCAGGCATAAATCACCGCAGCATGTGGGAAGCACACGGATATGATGCTTTGTTTCATTGCATCTGTCTCCTTATCTGATGGTGTGGGATTTTGCTCGGTCCTAAGATTACCTCGTAAAATGGTCTTGGAACACAAGAGAATAAGCGTGTACGTTCAGCGCGGGAAGGGCGCAGCTATCGTCTGTGTGAGAGATGTCCAATTTCCTCGAAGCCACATCCGCGCCAGACACCGCTGAGCACGTGGTGCGACCCAAGTGATACACACTCGAGCGAGCCGCGGTCGGCAGGTCACAGCTGCGGCGGCGCCGCCATCAATCATCCTGTGTGGGCGGCCAATAGCGGACTGGCGGGTGTCATTACACGCCCCAGCGTCGGCACGTCAGCTGCAAGGGATCACACAGGGATGGGAGGACCTTGCAGTTTTTAACGAAGATAGCACGTGGTAGCTATACGCTGGGAACTCTACAGGCTAGCCCACGGGACGTAGAAGTTACAGTATCACAGACTGCCGTAATAACTAGCGGTTCAAAAGATGTCTTATGGCATAATCCAAGTGGGAAATACCTTAAATGTCCTGTAAGTATTAATTTTACTGAAGCGTCCAGTAACAACATTCAATAGGTTTCACAACCAGAGAACATCGAAAAGTTTTGTTCAAGGATCTTCTGATTCACATAGGTAGCTAGCGACACATGTACTCCTCAGTAATATTTCAGATTAATAATGAGTGAATTGAAAATGTACAATGAAGTTCCCAGTCAACTGTATCACTGACATCATTTTTCAGCGGTACTGGGTACACTGAGATGACGAAACTGATGAGATACCTGTTAATATCATGTGGGACCTCATATTATCTGGCGTGGTGCTGCAACTCGACGTGGCATGGCTTCAACAAGTCTTCAAAAGTCCTTTGCTGAAATATTGTGCCATGCTGCCTCTATAGCCTCCCTTAATTGCGAAAGTATTTCTGGCGTCGTATTTTGTGCTAGAACTGTCCTTTCGATTATGTCGCATGAATGTTCGACTGGATTCATACCTGGTTATCTGAATGGCCAAATCATTCGCACAATGTTATTCGAATCAGTTGCAAAAAGCTGTGGTTCTGTGACATGGCGCATTGTCATCGATATAAATTCCATACTAGATTGTGAACACGAAATCCATGAATGTCTGCGGATTGTCTCCAATGACCATCTCCAGTCATCGATCGGTTCAGTTGCACCAGACGATCCAGTCCATTCCACAGAAACACAATCCACACAATTATGAAACCACCATTAGCATGCACAGTGCCCTGTTCGCCACTTCTTGTGGTCCATGCCACACTTGAATCCAACCATCACCTCCTACCAACTAATACCAGGACTCATCTGCGTCTCCCACTGTTTTCCACTCCTCTACGGTCAAACCGATTTGGTCACAATCCAATGAGAGGAACCGCAGGCGATTTAATACTGTAAACGCCAGCACTCTAATCCGTCGTCTACAGCCAAAGCGAATTAACGCCAAATTTCGTCGTACTGCCTCAGACGTTTGTCTTAAATGCCCCATTGATCCCTGCGGTTATTTCAGACAGTGTTGCTTGTCTTTTAGCACTGACCACTCTACCCAAAGTCCGTTGCTTTTGTTCCCTAAGCAAAGGCCGTCCGTCTCTGAGTTGTCCATAGTGACTGAAATTTGTTATTATCACACACACTTGGCACTGTGGATCTCCAAATATTAATTTCCCTAATAATTTCTCATGAGGAATGTCCCACGCCACTGTGTCAAACTACCATTTCACGATCAAAGTCAGTTAATGCCCATAGCGCAGCCATAACCACGTCGGAAATCCTCTCACATGAATCACCTCAGTACAAAGGAGAACGGCCCTTTTATACCTTGTGCACGCAATGTGTTCCCCGTCTGCATATGTATATATCGCTATCCCGCGACTTTGGTCATCTCAAAGTATTAGCCTGTTACTAAACACTATGGAAACCAGCACAGAAGACTCAACACGAACACCGTCACCTCCGACGCAGGAACACCACTGCGGGCCAAGCGGGGGCAACACGACGGTAATGCTGACACAGCACAGAGGCTGGGTGATTGTGCCATCGACATGCCTGTTATTACACATCCAACTACACACTTATTTCGACATTCGTGGTTGGAATTAGTGCTTTAGAGAAATAAGCAGGCACCGAATTCGTAAAAGCATCCATCATTTTTAAGGAAACGCTTCGCAATCTGGCCCCACCATGTACGAGCGGAAGTCCACATAGGTCGATGGTTCTACAAATAGCCATCACCAGATTAGGGCTCTGTGAACTGTCAGTCTGCCGCTGACCATAAGTCTTCCGCTGCAGTCTTTCATTGGTGGACTACGCCCAGGCTCACCTTTCCATAGCCATGCTACGTGCACTTTCCAATTTAAAGTATCCATTCATCTCTTAGGGGATATTAATTGGGCCGGCCAGGGTGGCCGAGTGCGTCTAGGCGCTACAGTCAGCAACCGCGTGACCGCATGGATGTGTGTGATGTCCTTAGGTTAGTTAGGTTCAAGTAGTTCTAAGTTCTAGGGGACTGATGACATCAGAAGTTAAGTCCCATAGTGCTCAGAACCATTTTTGATATTAATTGGTGGTTTGTCCACCCTTCGCCTTTATCATGCCTCTGCTGTGTACAGTTTCAACGGGGTGTCTGAATGCTGAATGCCTGTGGAGGTATGGGAGTCTGTTTTTCCTCAAAAGCCGAAACCGGAAATAGTGCTGCTGTCGGATGCTGTAATGTCGAGAGAAGTCGAAGTTCTGAATTATCCCTAAGGTTTCCCATTGGCTTCAGGTAATGACGCTGAGATAATAAATACGTTTCAGCACTGTTATCGTTAAAAAACCATTGCCTCACAGTTGCTGCTTTATGACGGGGAAAGCTGTCGTATTGATAGAAAGTCATAATCTCCGTGCTTCTCCTTTATTACAGACAGTGTACAATGCTCTCAAATGTGTTTATATCCTTCTTCAATTAGCTTTTTCTTCACTGCAATTAGTGGAACACACCTTAACCACAAAAAATTCTCAAATATCAAAATACCCCTTCCACCATACTTCGCTGTTGTCACTACGCGTGACTGGCGTGATGGCGTGCAATGTTTGTTAGGTATTCGCAAAACGCAAATCCTTCCATCCGATTGCCAAAGGGTTTAGTGTTTCCCATCACGCTAAATATCTTCTTTCCAGTCATTCACCGTCCACAGCCGTAGCTTCCTCACCACCTCAAATGTCACTCATCATTGACTACAGAAAAGTACATCTCATAAGAAGGTGCTAGATCATTGCAGCCCATTCTATTTAACATTCTACGCTATTGTCTACAACATACCTCCCCAATGTTCGACTATTCACGTCTGTCAGTACACGAGATCTTCTTGGCCGACGTTTAACTGTGGCTGTCCCTCAGCGATTCCAATTAACGATGGCATCATCAGCAGTCGACGCAGTCAGCTTTTTAAGGGCTGCAGTGCCCTCATAGATTAGACATTGGTTGTCACACAATGGTTAGCGTATGTTCGTAGACACTGAACTGTCCTTACCGACTCGTTTTGATGTTACTGCTCTGTTATTAACAACACAGTACTGCCAGCCTCGTTTTATACTGGTGGATTAGCTTCTCGTGTCGTCTGGTGATCAACTCCGCTTTATATTGGGATGGCCGGATACTCGTCATCCGATAGTGTAGCGTTCAGAATGGGCTCACGTAATCTGGCAAAAGGTATAGACACCAAATGCGTTATTGCTATGCGCTAGACATTCTAAAAGAAAGTGGAAGTGCAACTTATCAACCACGTCATTGTATTTATTGCATCTTCAGTTTAAATACTAATTTGATGCGGCCGTCGACGTTAGTCTGCCCTCCGAAAGGCTCTTCATGTTTAAATACTGCAACATATATCTGTCTGAACTTGCTCACTCAATTCAAGCCCGGGTAGTCCTCTACATATTTTACCCTTCACACTTTCCTCCATTACCATAACCCATCCTTGGTGCATCAGTATGTTTCCTATTAACTGATACTTTTCTTGCTCGATTTTTTCTATAAATTTATTTTTCTTCTTAATCTGATTGAGTCCTCTTCATTTGGTACGCGATCTACCCATTTTTTCACCGTCACTGTTGTGTACTATCGCATTTAAAGAATTTCGATTCTCTTCTTGTCTGCACTGTTTATCGTACACAATTCATATGCACACAAGGTCAGACCATAGACATATTTTTTACCGAGCGAGGTGGCGCAGTGGTTAGCACACTGGAGTCGCATTCGGGAGGACGACGGTTCAATCCCGTCTCCGGCCATCCTGATTTAGGTTTTCCGTGATTTCCCTAAATCGTTTCAGGCAAATGCCGGGATGGTTCCTTTGAAAGGGCACGTCCGATTTCCTTCCCAGTCCTTCCCTAACTCGAGCTTGCGCTCCGTCTCTAATGACATCGTTGTCGACGGGACGTTAAACACTAACCACCACCACCACTACAGACATATTTTTCAGCCAAAGAAGTAAGTTAACATATTTCTTTTTATGAGAAACTGTTACCGCACTTGTCATTCAGCATTTTATATAATTTCTTCTTATGTCATTATCATTCACTTTACTTTGCAGGAGCTAAACTCATCTAGTACTTTTGGTATCTGATTTCTAAATGTAAGTGCTTCAACTTCTCCTGATGTAATTCCTTACATTCAATCACCTCTCTTTTATTTTTATGGTATTTGTCTCATATTTCCAAGGCACTTTTGACGACTTTCAATTAATCTTCAATCACCTCTATGGCAGAATTGCGGGTTTACAGTATCATCCAAAAAACTCGACGTTTTTACTTCTCCTCTCTGAACTTAAATTTCCTTTCCAAATTTCACCTTGATTCCATTTACTGCTTGCTTCACTTAAAAATTAATGAATGGAGAGTCTAGCTACACCAAACTCTCGATCGCTATAACTGACAGGAAGGTGTTTGTTAATGCCCAGAACAACAGACAATGCCGGTTTTCTGTGGTCAATCCTGAACTCTCAAACAAATTATAATCAGAATCAGGAGCGTCGTAAACAGTACACTGTAGGTGAAAATATTCGTGAGTGTTACAGAAGTGATGGTACTGATATCCCCATCAAACATCAGGACATACCCAAATTTGAGCGGAACAATTATGGTATTTTGGTTAACGTTTATGGTCTAAAGAAGAACGGGCCAGATGATTATGACGATGACAACTTTATAGTCATCCACAAAGTCGTTGGAGCCTCCCATTTATCCGATTTTACTGGTCAGTACAAGATGCATATTAACATGCAGCTAATGTCGTGTGAGAGTGAAAATCAACTCCACGTGTTGGTCCAGAATATGTCCTGACTCTTCTCGTGCCAAGAGAATAAACACAAAAATAAGAAGCATTTATGCTACAGGTGCCTTAGCTACGTTTCCTCAAGCGAGTCATTAGCAGAGCATATTATTGATCACTCTTCGGTGGACGCACTACATCTTGTAATTAACGTAGAGGAAAAGAAGTTTTTAATGTTTAAGAACCACCACGACAAGGAGCGATGTCCCTTTGCAGTGTATGCTGACTTTGAGTGCCTCATCGGTTCTGGGACACGATGTGCAGGGGATCCTACATCCTCACATACACCCGTCACATAGAAACATGTACCATATGCAGTGGCATACAATGTGTTATGTAACTTTTTTCCAGTCACAGCCACCACAGATCATACGTCGACGATAATCCAGCGATTTGGTTGCTCACTGAGTTTGAGAAACTTTCATGGAAGGCTGAAAGCTCTGCAGCACCAAGATTCCCGTGACCGAATCACAGGAGAATAATGATCTTTCAACAATGTCTTTGACTGTCATATTTGTGGGTAGCAGTTAGAATGGACTGAAGAAACTCCTCATAGGTACCACTGACATCTTACAGCTCACCATGTATGCAATCTGAAGTACAGTTACAGGGACACGTACCCGTTTTCTTCCACAATTTCAATGTGTATGATGTTCTCTTTCTTGTTGACCACTTGGCTAAATTCGGTATGAAGAATGATCAGATCAGTGACCTGCCTGAGAGGACTGAGAAATATATTTCATTCTCCAAACAAATGAGTCCTAGAATTTCGCAGCTTTCCTCGATTCGCTACGGTTTATGCAAACTCTTCCTCCAAAGGATTGACATACCACCAGATATGCGCTTCCCGATTAACATAAGTGGCAATTGGTAACTAGGTAGGTGGCTTTCCCATACGAGTATATGGACGCTATCTCAAAACTTGACGAAACAAGACTACCCAGGGTAACTGCATTCTCCAGTAATGTCATATATGATGCCATAACGGATGCAGAGTAAGAGCATGCTGTGAATGTCTGGTAGGAGTCCAATATACCAACTTTGGGGCATTACACAAAACTGTACGTGGTCATGGACGTAAGTTTGCTTGCGGACAGTTCCTAGAATTTCCAGACTGAAAGCTTGATCACATACAAACTCGACCCTGCCTATTATTACGCAGCACAGTACTTCTCTTGGGATGCAATGCTCAATAAATTTAAAAAAAGGCAACGAGCTGTTGAACACTGGATATGCTTTTATTCTGTGGGTAAGAGATTCATGTCAGACTTTGCTAATGTGTCCATAGGTATTCCAAGGCAAATAACCCACAGATGGGTGAGATGTTCGATGCATCCCGTGAGTCTAATTATATCATGTATTTTGATGTAAATAATTTATACGTGCATGCCATAGAGCAATCACTGCTGATCGCTGGGTTTCAATGTGTGCTCGAAGAAGATCTCAAACAATTGCATGAGATATTTAGGGTGAGTAGCTATAGTGGATGATTCTGCGTCCAGAGCTACTAGTGGAGTGTCCATAATATGTTCAAACTTGTCCATGTATACTATCATACCCATCTCTTTCGTACATATATATACAGAAACACCTGTAAGTTATGGCATACTTATTATCATTCAGTTTTCATGTTTTGACTGTAACAAGAAACTCGTGCTGTGTGTGTTTCCAGCAATCCCCACATATCCCCACAAATTCATTGTATGACATATCAGTTACTACATAAGCTCCGTAAATGTGCTTTATATTGTAGCCGTCTTGTTTGAAGCCTATAATGAGATTTACATTATTCACCTCCAGTCGTTTCGGGACTCTGTAAAATGACTGGCTCAAATAAAATACGTCAACATTCATACGACGACCAAAACAGAAATATCGTGGAATTCGACCCTGGTTGTCTACAGCAACATCATCAGTCATGAACAAAGTGATTCGTTGTACTTTTTAAGATGAAGGGATTTCACTGTTTTGACCGAATATCGTGTGTGCTATACCATCGACAACTTGTAGTATTTTTATCAACAACTAGTACTTGGGTTAAATAGACACTTTGGAAATACACATACATGCTCAAATCTGACTACATACATATGTGTTGACAGAGACCTGAGGACATTTGCTTGCCTCAACTGGGTGGACCTACAGTTATAACTCTTATAGTATCACGGAAGAGTATGCCGTTCTTCCTCGTTTTCTGGTCTTCTTCAAATAGGACCAATCGCTTACAACAATGTTCGCATGCTTCAGCCCCACAGCCACGGTACCACGTTCAGGAGGTACTGACGTACAACGGGTTTTTATAGAAAAAAGGCGTCTGTTGTCCAGGGCTAGCCGGATTGATTAGTAATCAATCACCACGGTCCCGGCATCACCAAAATTTTGGTTAATAATCAGCATTGGCGGCAGAAGATTTATGGCATAACAAGTCACCCTCATTCCGCCAACGGCCTTGTCAAAGAGAGCGGAGGAGTGAACAGAGGTTCAAAGTACTCTCTTGATCCTTGGTGGTCAACTGTCCCTAAACGTGCCAGAATCAGCAGTGATCAACGGTAGTGGCTTGTAACTGGAAAAGTATCATGATGATCTCTCCATTGGCAAAAGATTCGAAATAGACCCCTTTCGGATACCCGGGCGTGTAGTGCCAAGGCGAGGTGACTATGAAAGAAAGACCGGATAATCAACGAAAATTCAGAAGCCTGAAGGTGATAAAGAATCTAGAAAATCTGAAAATGGAAGCGAAAAGGCTCAATATAGATATAATAAGGGACAGTGAAGTGAAATGGAAAGAAGACAAGGAATCCTGGTCAGGTGAGTACAGGGTATTTTCAACAGCAGCAGAAACTGGTATAACGTGAGTAGGATTCGTTATCAATAGAATGATACGGAAAAGAGCAGTTCTGTGGGGTTGTTCTTGTCAGAATCGACAGCAAACCAACAACGACAATGACAACGACAATTCATATATAAATGCCGACGTCGCAAGCTGAACGTGAAGGGATGACGTATATGAGAATACTGAAACACTTGTACAGTACGTAAAGGGAGATGAAATTCTAATAGTCATGGGAGACTGGATAACAGTTGTAGAGGAAAGAGAAGCAAAGAAGGTTGCCGGAGATTATGGCCTTGGGAGAACGAATGAGAGAGGGGAAAGACTAATTGAGTTCTGTAATACGTTTCAGCAAGTAAATGCGAATACTCTGTTCAAGAATCACAAGAGAAGGAGGCATACTTCGAAAATACTGGGTGATACTGGAAAGTTTCATTTAGACTTCATCATGGTCGGACAAAGGTCCCTAAAACAGATACCGGATTGTAAGTCGTATCCAGGAGCAGATATAGACTCAGATCACTATATAATAGTGATCAATATTCACCAAGAATCAACACACAAAAAAGGGAAATACGGAGGTACCAGGGAATGAATGAAGCAACTGAAGTGCTCTAAGACTATAGATGCTGCAATAAGAAAAAACTCAGCAATCAGTAAAGTCGAAGAGGAATCGGCATCTCCAAAAAGGCCCCTCACAGACGTTGGAAAGAGAAACATAGGTACAAAGGTAGCTGGGAAGAAACCATGGGTAATACTTCAGTTGACCGATGAAATGATGGAGTACAAAAATGTCGAGGAAAATTCAGGAATACAGGAATACAAGTCGCTGAGGAATGAAATTAATAGTAAATGCTGGGCAGATGAGATGCATGAAAAATGTGAAGAAATCAAAAAGGGTATGATTGTCGGAAGGACTGATTCAGCAAACAGGAACGTCAAAACAACCTTCGCTGACATTAAAAGAAGAGTAGTAATATTAAGAATGCAACGCGAATTACACTGTTAAATGCAGAGGAGAGAGCGAATAGGCGAAAAGAGTACACTGAAGGCCTCTATGAGGTGGAAGATTTGCCTAATTTGATACAAGAAGAAACAGCATTCGATTTAAAAGAGATAGGGGATCAGTAATTGAATCAGAATTAGAAGAGTTTTTATGGATTATGATCCAATAAGTCACAATGAAAAGATAACATTCCAACAGAATTTCTAAAATCATTGGCGGATGTGGTAACAGAAACACTGTTCTCGTAGGTGTGTACAACGTATGAGTCTGGCGACATACCATCTGAATTTCGGAATAATATCATCCACACAATTCCGAAGACTGCAAGAGTCGACAGGTGAGAGAATCATCGCATGAACAGCTTAAAAGCTTAGTAACACACAGAAGAATGAAAAAGTAAATATAGGATATCCTAGATGACGATCAGTTTGACTTTAGAAAAGATAAAGGCACCAGAGAGGCAATCCTGACGTTGCGGTTGGTAGTGGAAGCAAGATTAAAGGAAAATCAAGAAACGTTCAGAGAATTTGCTGACCTGGTGAAAGCGTTAGTCACTGTAAAATGGTGGAAGACGTTGGAAATTCTGAGAAGAATAGGGGTAAGCCATAGGGAGAGACAATATGTACAAGAGCGATGAGGGAATGATATGAGTGGACGACTAGAACGAAGAGCTCGGATTAAAACGGCTGTAAGACAGGGATGTAGTCTTTCCTCCCTACTGTTCAATCAGTTCATCGTAGAAGTAATGATGGAAGTAAAAGAAAGGTTCAGGAGTGGTATTAAAATTCAAGGTGAAAGGACATCAATGATACGATCAGCTGATGCCACGGCTCTCATGAGTGAAAGAGAAGAAGCATTAGATGATATGCTGAATGGAATGAACAATCTAATGAGCACAGAATATGGATTGAGAGTAAATCGAAGAAAGACCAAAGTAATGAGAAGTAGCAGAAATTAGAAAAGCCATAAACTTAGCGTCAGGATCGATTTTCACGAAATAGATGTAGTTAAGGAATCCTGCTACCTAAGCAGCAAAATAACCTATGACGGATGGAACAAGAAGGATGTAAAAGTAGACTCGCACTGGCAAAAAGGGCATTCCTGGTGAAGAGATACCCTCTAGTATCCAACATAGCCCTTAATTTGCGGAATAAATCTCTGAGAATGTACATCCAGAGCGCAGCATTGCCTGGTAGTGAAATATGGACTGTGGGAAAACTGGAACACATGATAATTGAGGCATTTGAGAAGTGGTGCCACAGACGAATGTGGATAATTAGGTGGACTGATAAGGTAAGGAATGAGGAGGTTCAGCGCAGAATCGTAGAGAATGGAGTAGGCGTAAAACACTGACAAGGAGAAGGACGGGATGATAGTACACCTGTTAAGGCATCAGGGAATTACTTTCATAGTACCAGAGGTGGCTGTGTAGGGAAAAACTGTTGAGGAAGACAGAGATTGGAATACATCTAGTAAACAACTGAGCACCTATTTTGCAAGTGCTACTGTGAGATGTAGAGTTTGGCACAGGGGAGGAGTTTGTCGTGGCTCGGATCAGACGTGGCAGAAGTAAGATAACCGTCGTTGCACTATCAGTACTTTACCATCTTAGCTACAATGGCTACATTATAATGAGAAGCTTATGAAGTAAATTTATTGATACTTTTGTTATCTATACTTTAGTAATCGCACATATAATGCAGTACGTCAGCAAAATCGGCTGGTTCTTCACTCACACCAGTACAGCATTTAGCAAATAACGGTTTCTTGTATGTACAGAAGTCCGTGTTTATTTCTCTCAAACTTTTCGCTTATTCTTTTGGTTTCAAGTCGATACAGAGTTCTATATATTCTAAACAGACGCTTTAAACGTGGAGAGGGTTCACTTTTGGCACTTTGACTATAAGGAAATGGTCTGTTCGGCCTTTCCAACACAATGGACAGTACCATCCGTAGGCAGAATGAAGTTTTAATAGTACAGTACTGTAAACAAATGGATCGCTGCATGAGTGTAGAACTGTCAATACAGTGACGTTGTGGAGGTCAGACCAGCAAATCTCCAGGGGCAAGCTTGATAGATCATACTCTGTGTTCCACTGATGATTGCTGTTGGATTCTGCAGTGCACAGTGCATCCCATTCCAATTCTTAAACCACACTTCAACACCTCTCCAAACCATATTCAACCTCTAACGCAATACATCAGTCACTGCCCACTGATGCTTATGTAGCAATATACAAGCGTTTTGAGGCGCTGGCTGTTACATTATAACTTAAACTGAATAGCACTAGAGCACTGGGAGGTACTGGCAGTTTCTCATCCGCTACGTCAACACTCTGTCCTTACCGCAACACAACAATTTGTCAGAGACCAGAACTGATCTGCGCTATGTGGAGTACGACCACCAGCACACTCTTTAGAGTTTCAGGGAATGACTGAATGTCTTCATCACACAAAGCTACAAGCCGAATGGTTAACAGAAACTCCTGGACCTGCTCCAACATGATATCCAGGTGAGCTACAGCATCCTACAGTGCAGCAAACCCTGATGGGCCTGATGTCGTTGGAGGTCGCGAAAGGCTGCTAGCTGCCGCTGCTGGAGATCTGGTTATGGCAGAGGTCGCTGCACGTTCTGACAACCAGGTGGGTGCTGCTACTCATCTGAACATGCGGAATAGACTAAAAAAGTTGAATAAACAATAATCATCTGCAGACAAACACGTGAAGTGGAAGAGAATACTGCTACATGTAATAACAGTCGCAAAGTACTTACTCTTCCCTTCTTCTGCGAGATAGAGGTGGATGAGAATGGTGGTTGCTGTAGATGTTTCATGGATATTAGTAATCCATTGAGTGAGACTTGTGGACCACAAGATTTGCACATAAGACTGGTGGACCATAACATTCGCACATAACGGACATTTGCTGTCACAATCATATGACCATTATAGAGTTTCTGCGTTCATACTGGCCACCACCAGTTTACATGTGGGGCGGGGGGATATGCTGAGTTCCTATAAGTTCACTAAGAGGAAATGGTGGGAGGAGCAACTCCCACTTCAAGCACCCTCTGCACAATTTTGTGAACTAGCTGAATCGGCCTGTGATAGTTGGTGAAGAACACAGACATATTCATCTCTTAGACACATACTCAGGTCATTTCAGAAAAGGCAGACATAGCTATATCTTCAACCCAACACAAAGAGTCACCATGATTTGCTGAAAAGAATTTTACTTGTGCTCATCCATTATCTTTCCTTTCCACTCTTTGTGTGGGTATCTACAGACGCAGTCCACAGCTGCATGCTTACGTCTAGCACACGTTTCAAAATTCCCTCTGCTCGTCATCGGCGTCTTCTCAACTGAACACATTCAGAACAAGATGCCTACACTGGAGCGGATGAGCGTCTTGCCTTTTGGATTTTGGAAGACCAACTGGACTTTTGATGAAAGGTCTACAGTTCCAGCGCAAGCATCTATCATCATTTGCGAAATACAACGGTTCTCTGCGTGATTACAACTAATATAGCTGTTCAACCCTTCCTTCTCTGACAGCAACATGTCCTCCACTAAACACATAGCATATACAACAAAGTATAGGCTTACGCCCATAATATCCGGCAGCTCAGTGCAGATTAAAGCATCCTTACTACTGTAGAGGCAGAGATAGAGGGGAAGTGGGGGAACGGAGGAGTGGGGATAGCCAACAGCGCCCTCTGATGGTAGTATCGCCCACTACATCAGTTGGTCTCAGAACCAGAAAATGAAAACGCAAAATCTGTAATTCCCATAATTCTTTGAATCCCTTACCATATTCATGGGATGAAGTGGGAGGGTGACAATATAGGAGTGGGGGGAATTATGTTAGTGGAGGAACACCATTTTCCCTGCTTCCCACCCATATTAGAATTTGTCACCATGACGTCAGTGCAGTGATGTCACGTCTATGGCCATCATCTCGTATCTGCTATCTTCGATAAGTTTGACAGCAATGCAAGCTGTCCCATTACCCCCCCCCCCCCCCTACAACAGAACCCCTCAACTGTTTGACTTGTTTGATAACTTCCCCCAGATTCTCACATCTCCTGATACCTAGTAGAATGATAAATACTTTTGTTCCTCTTGATGGACAGAGAATATGTCATATTCAGGGAGCAACAGGTATACGTGCCGATATTTCTGTTGGTGACTGAGGATGGTGTACTGCATGATATTACGTCAGTATTTATATCACTCTCAGACCACCTGTTCTAGGTATTATAAGTCCTATGTTGATGGGTTGGGCGGTACCTTGAAGTACGTGTGCCAAGAGCAAGCTATTAATGCATATTTTAACCTGTGGAGCAAGTCAAGTGTTTGAGTGTGGACATGTGGACGCAATATCGTGTGTATATACTGGAAATCATAGTATACTTAGCGGCGCAGTTAGGACCATGCAGAAATCATCAGGTTGTGACGATTGTGACGTGTTTTTGGGAAAACTGTTCGACGGTAGGGGAATAACAAACAACATACTGATGTGTTTACATATTAAGGTATCACATATAAAAATATGTGTGCATTTATACCTATTGCACCCTGTATATTCTGCATCATTTTCTATGCTTGGCACATTTACGAGACTACCATGCCACTAAGGCAATAGGAGCAGATGAGAAACGTCGTCAACTTGACCTTCTAGTTTGCTTCAGTGCCTTCAGAAGTACAGGTAGGTTTTCAGCAAATATGGATACTCGTTAGGGAGGCTGTGCCTGAAGACATTAATGTGGAACGCGACCGAGCTTGCAAAGCAGTCCTCTTACCCTGAGCCATCAACGTGCACCTTAAAATCGCTTTGCTTATAGAAAATGTTATGAAACAAATATTCAAAAGTTAAATCTGGAGTGCAGTCTTTCTTAAAAGTTGCTAAATACGAAATACTTCTAGAAGTTCTTAGGATTAAAGATGGATATGTGCTTCAATCTTGAAATAAAACTTAAAAAAAGTAAGTCACACCTATCTTTAAAATGCAATCGTTCATTGGAATCTCATTGTGCCTTGTGGCTGATTGTTGATTATCAACAAGTTTTCCCTTTAGTGTATGAGTATCGTTACGGTACTCAGGCGTCTGCGATGGAAAACTATGTCTTCTAGGCTCTTTATAACATTAGCAGTCGCCTCCACAAGTTAAGGGGTGGCTCGCCTAACTCATCCTGCCTATTCTATGATGGTGAATCACATCCAACATTTTTAGATAGGTCTTGTGGACTCATTCATGGTTGTGTAATCAGGGTTTTACCACTGTCTTCCTACTACTTCACATGCTCAAAATAAATTCACACATCTACCTCCAAAATGCTGGTTTAGCAATGCCGCAGATCAAAAGATGCTATAAATGACTCAAATCAACGTAATATAACCACAAAACATGAAAAAAGCTGAAAAAGATCCTCAGGATTAGTCAATAATGCGCCTGTTGAAATATTTGGTAATTTCGTGTTATCTGTCGGATACATACGACCACGGTTTCTACGCATGAAGTACTTCTCATCAGATAACCACCTTTATGGGGAAAATCCTAAGGCACGATCACTAATTTGTGTAAGATGCTGCTTTTTGAGCCTCAAATTAATTCGTTTATTTAATGGACGACGCTGGCTGTATTTCCCGGAATTCAGGCCGCTCCCCATTTACTCTAATATGCCACTGAAACTTTGTGCATCGGATTAAATTACAGGAGGCGCTTCATAAATGAATAATGGGCGTCTGGCTTGCTAAATTATTAATTTGAAAGGACAGGGATCATCGAACTATCCGATTAATAGAAGTTGCCAAGTTATGCAAAAGTTAAATAATATCTACCGAAAACATTCAGGAAAATTGAAAATAAACAAAATTTTCACAGGAGAGACCTATCAATAAAGAAGTTATATTGATCATAAAAAATATTCGTGTGACTTGACGTAAGGAACGGGGGAAACGAAACGAAAAACGTTGGCTCCAGGATCGCGTTCAATTGTACATTCACCGATACATCAGAAATAAATCCGTGCTGTGAGAAAGTGCTGCACATCATGGATGTATTGAAATTAGTGATGTATTGAAATTAGTGATACGCACTTCGCACTATACTGCGCAGTCACATGGAAGCACGCACACAAACATTCACTAAGACGAAGTTCGCAGCAAATCAGGAACTGTGAGGAAATCATAATGCAACATGATTTAATACAAAAGTCGTAACAAGGAACCTGAAATGAAATCATTCTCGATGTAGCAGCTCCTACCGAGAACAATAGTCGTAGTGTGCCTCCAACGTCTACCAGAGACAAGTATCAGCTTCCTAATTCGAAGACAAAAGTCCCTCAGAAACTTGTGTCAGAGTTAGAATCCAAAGTGAGAATGAACAAAGATTTTACTTAAATCTTCTGGTTGCATCACCCGCGAATAAAAGACAGCTACGTGGCTAGTATCTGCCGATTAAAGCTCGTGGCGTGTTGCGAACCAATGACGTAAGAGGAGTTCACGGTCACAAATCCCCAAAAACAGAGGCCGCCCATCGTCAGGTACGAATTTGGTGCCAGTGAATCGCCTCACCCATGGCGAAGTCTAGACTGCACACTGAGGTCCACTGCGTCAGAAACTTTTGGCTACTTGGTGTCACTTATATTCCCTCAGTAAAATTGAAAATTTAGTAATTTCCAGCATTCTGGAAGGCATGACTTCGGCAACTGCAGGGTTTACCGTACTACGCAATAAATTGTAGAGAACTGTCAAAGTTGAAATATTAATTTTTCTTACAACTTGATAACTAGTTTTGAGTCTAAGCTCATTAACAATCATAAACGTGGCAAAGTGAATGAAGTTCAGCCCTGCACCGCTTTGTTATGTGAACGATCATGTGCTTGTTGTAATGTATGTTGTTGCATAGCTTATTGGATGATTTGATAATCTGCTTATTCGGGAGACTAGCAAACATAAAATTAATACTGCTTATTTGACGGTTCCCTGCAGTATGTTGAACAATATGGTAAACTGAATATAGTTCTTCCGTTGTCTCTGTGAGAAGTGCACCTAATTATCACAAGAAAATGAGATATGAGAGTCGCTAGGTACTTATCTTTTGCTGTTGTTTCAGAAACTCTTCGAAGTTGCTGAATTCATCAAAGTGCCGGACATATTAGTATGTCATGAGAAGAGACAGTCACCCATAGTGCGGAAGTGTTGTGTCTATGAGAAAATTTTATATCTTTCTTGACTGCTGCCTGTACTGGAATATTATTTGAGATCGAGTAGGAGACACGCCATGTCAGGTAGTGGTACAAACACTGTCAACTTCTGGTGTTACATTACAATTTGTATCGCAGTAGGTAACCACAACTATCAGGTCACGGCATATAAATTGTCAACTTGTCGTATTAAAATACAGTTTTAGTATACAGGAAATGACACCTACCGTCAGGTTATGGCACAGACACTGACAGCTTCTGATTTTGCAATGCACTTTTAAGACACCAAATCTCTTGTTATGCCACAAACAAATGCTCAGCTTCTAGTCTTAGAGTGCTATATGAGATGCACTAACTGACAAACACTGTCGTGTTACAGCACATAAAGTGACCTGAAACAAGCCATGGGACAGCGATATGCATGTACCTAGATAGTGGTAGTATCGTTCACACAAGGTATAACAGGATAGTGCATTGGCGCCACAGTAATTTTGTACTCTAGGAATTCGCATGAAAACGTTTCCGACGCGATTATTTCCGCACGACTAGATGAACAGACTTTAATCGCTAGATGCCTAGGACATGCTATTTCGCCGATATTTAGGGAATTCAATATTCCTAGATCCACTGTCAAAAGTGTGCCGAGAATACCAATTTCAGGCACTACCATTCATCACAGGCAACGCAGTGGCCGATGGCTTTCTCTTATCGACCGAGAGCAGTGACGTGTACACAAAGTTGTCAGTCGTAACAGATAATAAATGTGGGACATACGACGAAGGTATCGGTTAGCACAGTTGGGCGAAATCTATCGTTAATAGTCTATGGCAGCAGACAGGTGACGTGAGTGTCCTTGCTATCAGCACGACATCACTTCAGCGATCTTCTCGGCTCGAGACTACTGGAACTCTGTGACCTGGTCAGATGAATCCCGATTTCATTTAGTAAGAGCTGATGGCGGAGTTCGAAAATGGCTCTGACCACTATGGGACTTAACTTCTGAGGTCATCAGTCCCCTGGAACTTAGAACTGCTTAAACCTAACTAACGTACGGACAACACACACATCCATGCCCGAGGCAGGATTCGAACCTGAGACCGTAGAGATCGCGCGGTTCGTACCTAGAACCGCTCGGCCACACCGCACGTCTGTAGAGTTTGAGTGTGGTGCAGATCCCTCGAAGGCGGTCATCAAGAGCTGCTGGCGCATCCATAGTAGTCGGGTGTCTTAAGATGCAACGGACTGGGTGCGCTGGTCCAACTGAACCGATCATTGACTGGAAATAATTATGATCAGCAACTTGGACAACATTTGCCGCTATTCATGGACATCATGATCCCATGAAAATGCGCCATGTCACCGGGCACAATTGTTTGTGATAGGTTTAAAGAACAATCTCGAGAAGTCGAGCGAAAGATTCGGCCACCAAGACCGCCCAACATAAATCCTGTCTAGCCTTTTGGGACATAACCGAGAGAACAGTTGGTGCAGCAACACTTTTGCAATTATGAACGGCTCTAAAGGTAGCATGGCCAGTTATTTCCGCAGGGCCTTCCAATGACTTGAGTCCATGCCACATCAAGTTGCAGCACTACGCCTCGCAAAAGAAGGTCCGCCACGATATTTGGAGGTACCTCATGTCTTTTGTCAACTCAGAGTACACTCGCAGTTCCTCGTGTTACAATAGTTTTAAGATCCAGTAGCTGACACCCACTGCCGAGTTACGCCACACATACAATGCCAGCTTCTGGTCCTAGAGCACTATTTGAAATCCAGTAATAAACTCGCATTGTAAGGTTAGAGCACATACACTACATTACACAAGCACATACACTGCCACTTTCTGGTTTTATAATACTCTTAGGTTCTAATAGCTGGCACCCACTATCAGGTTATGCCACATACACTGTCAGATGCTGGTCTATCTGCGAGGTTACAGTATTTTAAGACGCAACAGCTGACAGCCACTGTCGCGTTATCCCACACGCAAGCTACCAGCTTCTGGTCTTAGGATATTAATCACTATCCAGTAACTGTCACCGGTTACGACACATACAATGTCAGCTTCTGGTGTAACAATACAATTTCAAGATCAATTATCTGACACCCACTGAGAAGTTACGCCATACACACACGCTCAGTTTATGGTCTACGAATCTATCTGAGATCCAGCAACTGGCACCTACTCTCAGATAAAGGCATACAAGCACATTTTAAGAAGGAAAGAAAATTAGTGTTTCAAGTCACGTCGACATCGAGGTCGCCACACTCAGAGCACGAACTGTAATTGAGGAAGTATGAGGACGAAAATGGGCGATGCCCTTTCAAAGTATCCATCCCAGGAATTGCCGTAAGTGAATTCGGGAAATCACATAAAACGTAAATCAGGAGTGTCGGACGGGAATTTTGAAGCGTCGTCCTTCCGAATGGGTATCCGGTGTGCTACCTCATTCAGTCGGGCCCACTTGTTTTGACGATTCGGCGAACAACTGCAATTTCGTTTTTGTGATGTGTAGCTCTAGTCATCCCAAAGAAATAATGCTTATCACGTCTTGCATGTGGCGCCTAGTGTGAAAGGAAAGCGTCGGTTCCCGTTAAAACAGAAAAAAAGAATTAACGAGGGATTTTACGTGGTCATACATTAGAGTGCCGACTTTTCGCGGGCAAGACCAAAGGACCTGCCACCAGTTTCTGCTGCAGCACGTTCCACCACAGGGACAATATGAGCCTGCACTAAAAAGTAAATGAAACCAGTACGTGTAATATCAGATTTGGTTAATCAGAAAATGGCTTCTTATTTCATACGTATCGAAATTAGTATTTAAAAAGTCATAATTAACCTTTAATTGTTGGCTATTAAATTAATCTTTCCAGACCATGTGAGATCGCCGTCGGCTTGCGTAATCATCGTACTATGAGCTTGTGGGGACGGACGAATTTTTCGCGTCCCAGTTTCATTAATTCTGCTACATCGCAAGATGGCGAATATTGGCAGAGGCTGGCCAGTCTATAGTTCCAATGCCGGCCGGTGTGGCTGAGCGGTTCTAGGCACTACAGCCTCGAGTAGCGCGACCGCTACGGTCACTGGTTCGAATCCTGCCTAGGGGCTGCATGTGTGTGAGGTCCTTCGATTAGTTCGGTTTTAGTAGTTCTAAGTTCTAGCAGACTGATGACCTCAGAAGTCCCATAGTGCTCAGAGCCATTTATGCCATTTTATAGTTCCAAATCCAGGTCACGACTACTTTCGGCGGAAGTACACGAGAGTGGCCGCCGTTCTCGCAGTTCTTGCCGTAACTTTAGCAGTCCCAAACCCGGAGCCATGGGCTCTGACCCCTTCAAGGGCAGCGAACGGTATGTACAGCGCTGTTTTAACGGCTCCTGGGCCAAAAAAGTGACGAGAGACACCATGCTCGCCGCTTTTGTTTCGATTTCATCGTGATGAAATGGTGCACATAAAGGTGGTCGTGAGTTCGGGACCAGCCGCTATCTTTGTACGACATATGCCACCATTAGCTGTTCCGTACGCAAGGTTGCAGATATTCAAATTCATCACGGAGTTCGCATTCAGTAATGTTCACAGGCTATGCTACTAATCTTACAGAACGCAGTAGACCGGGCGGTATTTAAGAAGATGGCATAATTTTTTGTACGAAGTGCCTTTTCAGGGCTTCCATTCACGCTAGTGAACCAAGTTCTCCATGTCTTTTCTCCTCGTACCCTCTCGTAGTTGTTTTAATTCATTTCTTTTAATAGGACTGACTGTCGTGTATTTTATATTCTTTTCCTGCAGGAAGACGCAGTAGGGCTAGGCTTTCATAGATTCACAGCTATACTCGTGTCTCAGGCTGCCTCACCAATTTGTTATGTTTTACTGAAGGACTAGTGCGGTAGATTTTAACAGAACACACGCATTTCCTCTTGTTTTAGCTTCCTTCTGGTGTCTCCTCCAGTATGTTAGTTAACTATGAAATGGACCCTGCCAGAAGAGAATTAGTTCTATCCCAATTGCGATCGCGACAGTAGCCGACCGGTAGATGAGTGACAAGCCCCACCAGTTGCTGAGAAACAGAACAATCATCGGCACAAACAATTATTTTACTACTTGTCTTCACTCTAACAAACACTATTATTCATGCCATCATCTATGGCAGCCAACACCCGCTACCAATTGATTAAGCGGTACCAAAGTAGACTCCACTATACTTGTTTCAACCTAATCTATCAAGCAGTATAGTAATACACCAAGTATAAGCAGTGCCCCAGCAGTGACACTACCGCACTACTAACTGACTGCTGCCCACATACGATATGTAATAATGGAATACCAAACGATATTTGTGACTCAATTGAAGATTCCTTGGCAGGGAGAACAAACCACGTGACATAGGATGAAAAACCATCAACATATGTTGTAGGAACTACAGACATACTGTAGGGAAGTGTTTTGCGACGCTAGCTGTTCATGTTGAACATTAATGGAGTGGCAGAGAATATGGCCAGAAACAAATATTTTCAGATGTTTCAGTTATTTCTGACGAGAGAAAAATTGTAGATACTCGTGTATTCTGTAACGCGTTGGTAAGACCCCACAGAGATGCAAAAGTTGACCAGTGGCTTAAAACCTTAAAAAACTGCATGTACGGAAATTCAGAAAACCCTATAAACATGACTGCACCTGCAGACACAAAGCTGGAATGTCAACTCAAACAAAATATCTATGTGTTATTTCAGGGTTCAAAAATTCCAGCGATCGCATTGGGTTATTCGTAGGTAGAGTGTATGTACTCTGGGCATTAGTCGTAGAATACGGAGAAAATGTGCTCAGTCCACAAATGACATTGCTTTCTAAACTGTAAACCGAACCATCCCAGGATATTGTTGATGATTTGCAGATTCATATCAAACAGATGTAACGAGGACAACTGAAGATGCACTATGTAGGTATATTCGACTCAAGCGAGAGTGACACAGAAGTGCTCAAAAATTAAGAATGAATTAAAATAAAATAAACTGAACAGGCGAAACTCTACTTACAAAGCGCACGAACCAGTATTGAGCGAGAAATCTACAGCTGTACTGACGATTCGCATACATTGCTCCCGTACAAAGCGCAAAGACAAGGACTTCCTGCAAAATTTAATTAAAGCATCACATGTTTTCGCGCTCTGTAAGTGAATGATTTAGAAAAGAAGCCTAGGAAATAGTACAATGAAACATACCATCAGGCATTGGCGTCACAGTGGTTTGCAGAGTCAGGAAATGTAATATTGTTAAATTATTCATTTTGGTAATATCTCCAGGGGTACGACTTCTTTTTGTGCTGTCCTGACCCAAGTTTCCCACACACAACCACTGATACTATCGAAATCCGTATTAAGATTCGTCATTATAGTATGATATGGATTTTTAGCTAATTTCTATAGCCTTTCTCCAGCAGAAGAACGTATGACTTGATATGAACTCAGTTAATCTGTGCATTCCACTTTTAGCGAGCCACCAAAAGCCGCCGCCCAGTTCTGTCGCAATGGCCATCTCGTCGTGCTGTAACGAGGAACTTTCTTCACGTCGAGTTCCGTAACTCCAAGTAATTCCATACATGGCACCTTCGCGACATGTCACTAATTGATCAGCCTCCACTTCTGTGTAGTACAGGTTGTGAAGTGTACTTCGGCATCACAGCACAACAAGCCCGCAGTAAACTGAGTTTGGACGAAGCACTGCGATCTGCTCGGTGGTCACCCACCACACTCACTTGCCCGCCCACTACTGTCACCCGCTTTCCTCCTTCAAAGTTCGGCACTGTACGCTCGCCATATCGCAGCGAGCGGCACATAGCTGGCTAATAGCAAAATTCTTTGCAATCGACTACCGACTGTTTCAAGTTAAAGGAATCAGTGGAATACTGTATAAGCGCTCATAAATTAATTTTTTGTTGAGGTGTCGTGGAGATCATGTGTTCTTAATGTAAAATGAGGCATGGCTACAAAGAAAGGAGTGAAGCTTTAATATGCAAACGATATACGTGGAATTATGTCAGTTGGGCAACTGACAGGGAACCAGTACTACATAAGAAGCAAGATATCTTAAAAAGATTGCTGGGATTACGGCAGTACAGTAAGGTACGGCGAGGACACAGCCCTTGTCTGCTTAGGTAAATAGCAGACGTAGGCCTTGAGCCAGAATGTTCTAGAAACATATGGAAGGTTCTGGATAGAGTTCACTCATTAGGTAGACCTCCTGAGGGCATCAGAGAAAGCGGCACAGCGAGAAAAAAAATCATCCAGATGTATTTAAAAAATCAGTATACACGCGACTTTCACACAAGACCACATCAGTGGAAGCCAGTACCATATATTAGAAGGAATGACTACCAGGAAAAAGCCCGGAACAGTACAACTGCTGAGTCGTCGGGAGGAGTCACTGTAGGATCATTCTTTGGTGCTGATACAGTAAAAATCACGAGAACGCTGTAACCGTTTGAGAGGGTGCAGTTGAGTTTCCGGTAAGTATTCACAAACAGCTACTATCTTGTGTTTTTTGCCTGTTAGAAACGAACAGGCTCTATAGAGTTCATCGCCAAAAGTAGAATTTATTGATTTACATTTGCATCATAATTTACAGAGGAAAAAGCATTGTGCTACACTTGTCTCCTATTTTGTGTAAGGTATCTAACAGCATGAGTCACAATGAGTTACTATTAGTGCTGTAACCAGATGAAACTCCTTTTATCTGGTCATGACTGTGGGTGTTTTGAGTGCCTTGGCACAATGCTCATCACAGGAGAACACATGAAACAGTAGTTTATTTCTTACATTAATGACTACCAGATTAATTTAACTCTGACACTGTTCTTTGCGCCAGGATGATAAATTACGGCTATCACTGACTGTGGACGCATAACTTGACGCATTAACAAACTGTTCTCTTGCAGTACAAAATGCTACATTTAATAAAGTACATTTTATCAGAAACTGTAACGGTTTGTTGGTCCTACACTATGATGTTGTCTCCTTCAGTTGAGCACGCAGACTGTGGCAGAGCTCTTTCATGCTCAACACTACATTGATCTTAGTGGGAGGGCGCTGCTGTTGCTAAGAGGATGACGTGGTCTCCTGGACGGCATACCATATATCGCTGAGATTGCAATCTGCCGCCTTTAACGTTTGTGGTATCGATTCGCGTTGCTGACATTTGTGTAGCTCCGCCATATCTGGACGATTCAACATTTATTATTGTTTACGTGTCAGGAAATAGAGAGGAATGGGGGCCGCCTTGCACTTGGCTCCTGGTGCCAATAAGGTATCTTATTATGTGACTCACAATGAATATTAAAGTATCGAAGGAAAAATGCTTTGACCCGCACTCGCCTCCTATAGCGCGAAAAACATTTGATTCTCTGTGGTCGGAACAAATTTCAGCAGAGCGCTCAACATCTGGGACTCAACATCTGTGGTCATAAGTCTCCTAGAACTTAGAACTACTTAAACCTAACTAACCTAAGGACATCAAAAATATCCATGCCCGAGGCAGGATTCGAACCTACTAGAACGATTTTACTAGTTGCGCTTATTTATAGTGTGTAATTGCTCAAAAATGTGCAGTACCTATCTTAACTTGCCTTCTGAAATCCGTTAAGAAGCTATTTGGTTCGAACGAGGCCAACTGGGTGCTTTAACAAGATAACTATCTGGAACATCACAGCCCTCTCTGTACAGCGTGGAAACAATGCAATAGGTCTGCAATGTCTCCAGATGCAAGTCCGATCGAAAATGTTTGGTTTTATGTTAAGAGGAAGCTTGAAAAGAATATAGTATACACTCATAGGAAGTTATATAAACTCAGAATGATATGGAGATTGTTACCGAGAGAATATGGAGAAAGTCTCGTGGAAATCATGCTAAAAATGTACCAAGATATAATCGATAATGGCGACGATTGGCCGAGCTATTAGGTAAATGTGAAGTTCGTAATAACATGTACTTTTATGTAAACATATATTTATAATACTATCTTTTACTTTGTGCAGATAACGGCGTACACTTTATCGTGAAACTGACTGCAACATATAGAGTGGTACTGTGTGCTCATTGATTCGCAAAGATGTAATGATACCTGACATACACCCGTCCAAAATAATTTTTTAATATTGTAAACTGTTCCTAATAGTATCAGCAGGTGTTTGCATCCTTAGTCGCTTCCAACGAAGTCAACAACTTCCCATCTTTGTTCCAAAATTACTGTTTTAAGCGCTATAGGAGACTTCCTCTCTCATATCCCGTTAAAGCTAACTTTGCAGACCGCAGCTGACACTGTCGTGTTTGTCCTGATTGCTCCACGATGGCCACAGCTTCCTCAGAGCTTATGATAGCATCTGTACTGTGGCGTGGCGGGCTGAGTGCATTTGTAAAACGCCCTGAGTAAGGGCGAGGTAGTGGGTCAGAACTGTGCGCTAATGCCATGGGGTTAAGCAAGATGAGGAACTGTGCAGGCGGAGTCCGGGCGGTAAATCATATCTAAACTTCCTCACGCCCTGATATGTCGCCCGGCGCGCCGGGTCTGCCTCAGTCCGCACGGCGCAGCGGACGCCGGCTGCTGCACTCGCAGAGATTAGCCAGGGATTTCCGCGGCGGTAGCGCGATCCTCCGCGATAGGCAACCCGACCGACACCCGAGGCGGGCAGCTCCGGGAAGCGCTGATCGATCTGCGTAATGCACGCTCCGGCCATCCAGCCCCGTGGGACGGCCGTCTTGTCCACTCGTACCCAGTCTGTTTACTTCACGTAGCGCGCGCCGGGACTACCGATGCTACGCGGAGAAGTTCTGGATGGGACGAAATAGCAGATATTGTGATAATCGGGCACGGAAAGAACACCAACTACAGTCGCGCATTAATGGAGGGGCATCGTGACAGAATGAGACTCCTGTGAGGATCTACAGGGAGTATTCAAAAGAAGCAGCACCGCTTTTAACAGTACATCATCCTCAGTTGCTGAATTTGCAGAGGTTATCTAGTGATAGGGTCAAAGTACAGGTCTATTCCGTTTCCACGAAGAGTCTGGGGACAGATGCTAATACTTGGCTGGTGTTCAAGTCTTTCCGTAAGTTTAATGAACACAACAGATACACAACGGAAGCTTTTGTCGTCAATAATACAGCGTGGTCCATTGATCGTGACTGGACCAAATATCCCACGAAATAAGCGTCATACCAAAAAACTACAAAGCACGAAACTTGTCTAGCTTGAAGGGGGAAAACAGATGGCGTTATGGCTCGCCCACTAGATGGCGCTGCTATAGGTGAACGGATATCAACTGCGTTTTTAAAAATAGGAATCCCCATTTTTTATTACATATTCGTGTAGTACGTAAAGAAATATGTATGTTTTAGATCATTTTCCAGTGATCAGGTGAGCACATTGGGCCCTGAAGAACAGATAAAAGGGTTAAAATACGAAAACATTTAATAATATTATCTGCCTCGTGATGGCTGGGTGTTGTGTGATGTCCTTAGGTTAGTTAGGTTTAAGTAGTTCTAAGTTCTAGGGGACTGATGACCATAGATGTTAAGTCCCATAGTGCTCAGAGCCATTTGAACCATTTTAATAATAAGTTTTAATTAAAACATTGTTCTGAAGGAAAATATGAGGACAAAGATCTATTTTTAAATCCTGCTATGGAACGTACTTGAAAAATATGTATGTAGCACATAATTTCACGTTATCTGGGGACGAGTGCTAAATAAAAGGTGTAAATGGGGAAAGCAGCTACTTTATGGCTAGTTAAGAGACGAAGATATTTCATAAGAGGCAATCGATGAACATACACTACGTCGGATATGTTAGGATACCGCTTGCTTAAATGGTAAAATATGAACGATATGTACATTAGGCTACCTGACATATGCAAGCGTCTAAAATGTATACAACCGTATACGACAACTATCTTCGAATATACACAACCACGTACAACGCAGTAACGTAAAAGCTACTACATCCATTTATATACAATATGTGCACAAAGTCTAAGTTAACGACTGTGCTAAAACTGGGGTCAATACTACAACTGTTAATTTAAATTAAAAAAGCTACAGAGAAGAGAAACTATTATATCACTATCTTCTACATATGTAAGTTCAGAAGAAACTATATAGATTCTTAAATGTATCACAGTGTGAAGCTACGCCCAACTGACGACAGGCAAGAAGTGCAAATTAAATGAAGTACTGGTAATATAAGTGGATATTAGATAAACACGTTATTTTGTTGGCAGGCGTCACTAGAAACTCTGTGTGGAAATTATTATGAATTTATGAGTAGCTACTTGACCTGCAGGAAACCAAACTTTAATTGATTATGTATATTTTTAATAATGAAAGTGGTGGAAATAACGCATAGTACGTTACACTTTTTGTCAAGGATGTACATTATTTAGGCAGAAGCTCCAATGGTGGACCCTGACGGCATTGCAGTAATAAATATTATGTTGGAAGGTGTTTTATCAATGGGATAATGTTAATTACTGACCTTTAGTATCTTGGAATCTTCACCTATCACACGAAAGACAAATATAATCGCTATTAAAGGCAGGAATCATATTTTACCTTAGCCTCGAAGATATACAAGACACCATGCCTGGTACTTACGTACTCTGAAACTTACGTACCTCCTTGAATACTGCCGTGCCACCTTGTATTAATATATGCGAGTACGCCGTTATACATGGAACTTATACAGGTTATGACAAGAAGTCATAACATGAAGTGATTATATGTAATACTTTTGTGGAAAACAATTATTGCACCAATTATTACGTGAATCAGTAGTGTTTCGGACATTGTACTAAATGAGTCGGTACATAAAAGAGTAATAATTAGTTGTAGAAAGAAAACACCTTTGCATACAAGAACTAGTCCTATATGGATTAGAAATGATGTTGCCTCTGGACACACTAGTAACAAAAAATTGATTAAAGACACGCAGCTGTGGAAGACGCAAGAAAATACTTAACGTCACACAACATGTTGTCACAGACGTTAACTGATATGCACCTAATAACAAATTGCAATTATAAGGCATAAACCGTTAAATCATCACATCGGTGCAGTGAGATGCTCAAGAGCCTGTATGAGTGATGTGTTGATAATCAGATAAGCCCTGGTCTATGTACCAGTGGTGCCGGCACGGTAGCTCAGCGTGTTCGGTCAGAGGGTTAGCAGCCCTCAGTAATAAAAAAACTGAGCTAATGTATCAAGAACGAACTTAAACGGATGTCTGACGACGTCCGCCCCGAGCAGATACACCGAACAAAGGCGAACGAAATGACATCATTAAAAAAAAAAATTGGTCTGGGGGCAGCGTCTTTGATTCATAATGAAAACGTCTTCGGTCCCGGATTCGATCCCCGTCATTGCCAAAATTTTGATAAATAATCAGCATTGGTGGCCGAAGACTTCCGGCATAAGAAGTCAGCCTCATTCTGCCAATGGCCTTGTCAAAGAGGGTGGAGGAGTGGATAGAGGTTCAGGGCACTCTCTTGTCCTAGGGGTGGGAAATTGCCCGTACAGGCGGAAGAATCAGCAGTGATCAACTACATGAGGATGCACAAGGCAATGGAAGCCATTGCATTAAAGACACATAACGTGTATCCACAGGACATGTGGCCTGTAGTTGAAGAAGTGTCATGATGATCTCTCCATTGGCAAAAGATTCCGGAATAGTCCCCCATTCGGATCTCCGGGAGGGGACTACCAAGGGGGAGGTTACCATGAGAAAAATATTGAATAATCGATGAAAGGATAATGCTCTACGAGTCGGGACGTGGAATGTCAGAAGCTTGAACGTGGTAGGGAAACTAGAAAATCTGAAAAGGGAAATGCAAAGGCTCAATCTAGATATAGTAGTGGTCAGTGAAATGAAGTGGAAGGAAGACAAGGATTTCTGGTCTGATATCGGGTAATATTAACAGCAGCAGGAAATGGTATAACAGGTGTAGGATTCGTTATGAATAGGAAGGTAGGGCAGAGGGTGTGTTACTGTGAACACTTCAGTGACCGGGTTGTTCTAATCAGAATCGACAGCAGACCAACACCAACAACGATAGTTCAGGTATTCAGGCCGACGTCGCAAGCTGAAGATGAACAGATAGAGAAAGTGTATGAGGATATTGAAAGGGTAATGCAGTATGTAAAGGGGGACGAATGTCTAGTAGTTATGGGCGACTGGAATGCAGTTGTAAGGGAAGGACTAGAAGAAAAGGTTACAGGAGAATATGGGCTTGGGACCAGGAATGACAGAGGAGAGAGAATAAGTGATTTCTGTAACAAGTTTCAGCTAGTAATAGCGAATGCCCTGTTCCAGAATCACAAGAGGAGGAGGTATACTTGGAAAAGGCCGGGAGATGCGGGAAGATTTCAATTAGATTACATCATGGTAAGACAGAGATTCCGAAATCAGATACTGGATTGTAAGGCGTACCCAGGAGCAGATATAGACTCGGATCACAATATAGTAGTGATGAAGAGAAGGCTGAAGTTCAAGACATTAGTCAGGAAAAATCAATACGCAAAGACATGGGATACGGAAGTTCTAAGGAATGACGAGATACGTTTGAAGTTCTCTAACGCTATAGATACAGCAATAAGGAATAGCGCAGTAGGCAGTACAGTTGAAGAGGTATGGACATCTTTAAAAAGGGCTATCACAGAAGTTGGGAAGGAAAACATAGGTACAAAGAAGGTAGCTGCGAAGAAACCTGGGTGACAATCTGAGCAGTTCTCTTAGATTGTTCGCAGATGATGCTGTAATTTACCGTCTAGTAAGGTCATCCGAAGACCAGTATCAGTTGCAAAGCGATTTAGAAAATATTGCTGTATGGTGTGTCAGGTGGCAGTTGACGCAAAATAACGAAAAGTGTGAGATGATCCACATGAGTTCCAAAAGAAATCCGTTGGAATTCGATTACTCGATAAATAGTACAATTCTCAAGGCTGTCAATTCAACTAAGTACCTTGGTGTTAAAATTACGAACAACTTCAGTTGGAAGGACCACATAGATAATATTGTCGGGAAGGCGAGCCAAAGGTTGCGTTTCATTGGCAAGACACTTAGAAGATGTAACAAGTCCACTAAAGAGACAGCTTACACTACACTCGTTCGTCCTCTGTTAGTATATTGCTGCGCGGTGTGGGATCCTTACCAGGTGGGATTGACGGAGGACATCGAAAGGGTGCAAAAAGTGGCAGCTCGTTTTGTATTATCACGTAACAGGGGAGAGAGTGTGGCAGATATGATGCACGAGTTGGGATGGAAGTCATTACAGCATAGACGTTTTTCGTCGCGGCGAGACCTTTTTACGAAATTTCAGTCACCAACTTTCTCTTCCGAATGCGAAGATATTTTGTTGAGCTCTACCTACATAGGTAGGAATGATCATCAAAATAAAATAAGAGAAATCAGAGCTCGAACAGAAAGGTTTAGGTGTTCGTTTTTCCCGCTCGCTGTTCGGGAGTGGAATAGTAGAGAGATAGTATGATTGTGGTTCGATGAACCCTCTGCCAAGCACTTAAATGTGAATTGCAGAGTAGTCATGTAGATGTAGATGTAGATGTAGAAACCATGGGTAACAGGAGAAATACTTCAGTTGATTGATGAAAGGAGGAAGTACAAACGTGTTCCGGGAAAATCAGGAACACAGAAATACAAGTCGCTGAGGAATGAAATAAATAGGAAGTGCAGCGAAGCTAAGACGAAATGGCTGCAGGAAAAATGTGAAGACATCGAAAAAGATATGATTGTCGGAAGGACAGACTCAGCATACAGGAAAGTCAAAACAACCTTTGGTGACGTTAAAAGCAACGGTGGTAACATTAAGAGTGCAACGGGAATTCCACTGTTAAATGCAGAGGAGAGAGCAGATAGGTGGAAAGAATACATTGAAAGCCTCTATGAGGGTGAAGATTTGTCTGACGTGATAGAAGAAGAAACAGGAGTCGATTTAGAAGAGATAGGGGATCCAGTATTAGAATCGGAATTTAAAAGAGCTTTGGAGGACTTACGGTCAAATAAGGCAGACGGGATAGATAACATTCCATTAGAATTTCTAAAATCATTAGGGAAGTGGCAACAAAACGACAATCCACGTTGGTGTGTAGAATATATGAGTCTGGCGACATACCATCTGACTTTTGGAAAACCATCATCCACAAAATTACGAAGACGGCAAGAGCTGACAAGTGCGAGAATTATCGCACAATCAGCTTCACAGCTCATGCATCGAAGCTGCTTACAATAATAATATACAGAAGAATGGAAAAGAAAATTGAGAAATCGCTAGGTGATGATCAGTTCGGTTTTAGGAAAAGTAAAGGCACGAGAGAGGCAATTGTGACCTAACGACTAATAATGGAAGCAAAGCTAAAGAAAAATCAAGACACGTACATAGGATTTGTCGATCTCGAAAAAGCATTCGACAATATAAAATGGTGCAAGTTGTTCGAGATACTAAAAAAAGTAGAGGTAAGCTATAGGTAGAGACGGGTCATATACAATATGTACAACAACCAAGAGGGAATAATAAGAGTGGACGATCAAGAACGAAGTGCTCGTATTAAGAAGGGTGTAAGACAAGGCTGTAGCCTTTCGCCCCTACTCTTCAATTTGTACATCGAGGAAGCAATAATGGAAATAAAAGAAAGGTTCAGGAGTGGAATTAAAATACAAGGTGAAAGGATATCGAAGATACGATTCGATGATGACATTGCTATTCTGAGTGAAAGTGAGGAAGAATTAAATGATCTGCTGAACGGAATGAACAGTCCAATGAGTGCACAGTTTGGGTTGAAAGTAAATCGGAGAAAGACGAAGGTAATGAGAAGTAGTAGAAATGAGAACAGCGAGTAACTTAACATCAGGATTGATGGTCACGTAGTCAATGAAGTTAAGGAATTCTGCTACCTAGGCACTAAAATAACCAATGAGCAAGGAAGACATCAAAAGCAGACTCGCTATGGCAAAAAAGGCATTTCTGGCCAAGAAAAGTCTACTAATATCAAATACCGACCTTAATTTGAGGAAGAAATTTCTGAGGATGTACGTCTGGGGTACAGCATTGTATGGTAGTGAAACATGGACTGTGGGAAAACCGGAACAGAAGAGAATCGAAGCATTTGAGATGTGGTGCTATAGACGAATGTTGAAAATTAGGTGGACTGATAAGGTAAGAAATGAGGAGGTTCTACGCAGAATCGGAGAAGAAAGGAATATGTGGAAAACACTGATAAGGAGAAGGGACAGGATGATAGGACATCTGCTAAGACATGAGGGAATTCCATGGTACTAGAGGGAACTGTAGGCAAAAACTGTAGACAGAGATTGGATTACGTCAAGCAAATAATTGACGACGTAGGTTGCAAGTGCTACTCTGAGATGAAGAGGTTAGCACAGGAAAGGAATTCGTGGCGGGCCGCATCAAACCAGTCAGTAGACCGATGACAAAAAAAAAAAAGAATATACTTGTGACCTCATATTGAGATGTACTAGAGAGCCAAAGAAGCTGATACACCTTCCTAATACCGTCTAGTGCCTCCGCAATCACGCAGAAGTGCCGGAACACGACGTGGCATTGACTCGACTATTGTCTGAAGTAGTGCTGGAGGGAACAACACCACCTTGCAAGGCCTCCCTGATATTCTCAATAATGTTAAATGTCTGGGGCGTTTGGTGGCCAGTGGAAGTTCTTAAACTGAGAAGAGTGTTCCTGAAGCCACTCTTTACCAAGTCTTGACGTTTGGGATGTCGCATTGTCAGTCGGAAGGCATAATGGATATGAATGGGAGCAGGTGATCAGACAGAATGTTTACTCTTGACGTATCAGGGGGCCCACATCACTCCAGCTGCATACGCCCCACATCATTAAAGAGTCTCCACCACCATGGACAGTCCTCTGCTGACATGCGGTGACCATGGATTCGTGATGTTATCTGGACACGTCCATCCGCTCGATACAATTCGAAACGAGACTCTTCCGACCAGGCAATATGTTTCCAGACGTAAACAGTATAATTTCGGTCTTGATGGGCCCAGGCGAGGCTTCAAGCCCTGTATCGTGCTGTCATTAAAGACACACAAGTGGGCCTTCGGCTCTCTAGGCCCAAGTCGATGTTATTTCGTTGAATGATTCGCACGCTGACACTTGCCGATGGTTCACCATTGAAATCTGCAGCAATTTGCGGAATGATTGCATTCCGTCACTTTAAACGATTGTCTTCAGTCGTTGGTCCCGTTCCTGCAGAGTCCTTTTCGGGACGCAGCGATGTCGGAGATTTGATGTTTTAGCGGGTTCCTAAGATCCACGGTACACTCGTGAAATGATCGCACGGGAAAATCCCCACTTCATTGTGAACTCGGAGACGACGCTTCCCATCGCTCGTGCGCCGACTTTAACACTACGTTCAAACTCACTTAAATCTTGATAACCGGCCACTGTAGCAGGAGTTACCGATCTAACAACTGCGCCAGACACGTTTCAATACTCGTTGCCTACCGCACCGAGATATTCTGCCTATTGACATATCTCTGTATTTGAATATGCATGCTTATATTAGTATATATAGCACTTCGGTGTAGTTTCATCCCATTTACAAACAGTAACTTGATCTGTACGTTTCAAACTCTGTAGTGTATATTCTCTTACACTGAACAACATCGAATGTTGTACGTACCGTAGTAAATACAATGGATGCTAACGGGTCTGTAATTTTACTGTGGGGTACAGAATCTTTATATCATATGCAGATGTGACCAATGGGATTGAGAAAGCTGTCATTCCGTGTAAGATAGAAACATAAATTTTAGTAAAATTTTTACGTGTTTATTATTAAATGTATACCTACATCTACATCGAGATATAGTTTCTACATCTACAAAAGTACAAACTACACTTAAGTGCATGGCATAGGGTTCATCGAACCATGTACACAACCTTTCTCTATTATTCCTCTCTCGGAAAGCGAGCGGAAAAGTAAACGCCTACATCTTTCTGTAGGAAGTATGATTTCCCTTATTTGTTTATGATGATCGTTTCTCCCTATGAAGGTGGTCGCCAATAAAAAATTTGCGCTTTTGAAGTAGAAATTTGATGATAGAAATCCCGTTAGATGACCCCGCCGCAACGAAAAACACCTTTGTTTCTTTTATGTCCACCACAAATCCCGTATCGTCTACGTCATACCCTCTCCCCTGTTTCTCAATTACATAAAACGTGCTTCCCTTCTTTCAGTTTTCTCAATTTACTTCTCTAGTCTTATAGGGACTCACAACTTGCAGCTGTATTCCGTAAGATGATGGACAAACATAGTGCACACAGTCTCTTTAGTATATCTGTCTTATCTTCTAATTGTTCTGCCAAAAAAGCGCAGTCTTTGGTTGGCCTTCCCCACAACATTTTGTTTGGGTTCCTTCCAGGAACACCAATTTTGATTAATCCATTAGCTTTACGGTAACTTAAAAAATATATACGCAGTACTATAATACCCTAATTATTTATATATATATATCTGTTTAATGTTAGCACAGCACTCGTTATTTGGAGATAGGCAGAACTTTGGGTTTGCAATATAGCAACTAAAATCAGTGGATAAAAGTACATTCGCAAATTAGAGTACGACTATGTCACAGCTAGTTAGACTTTTTTTTAGTTATTTGCATAAATACAGTGCTCTTCAGTAACGAAATTATATCTCTGCTTGGTGGAAACCCAGAGATTATTGACGAAAAGAATGTTTCGTCGTTCTTTATGCAAACTGTATATTTTATGGACCAAAATTGAGAAACTGCGCAACTGGATTATATTATACGCTAAGGGCAGGGAAAACTGAATAATACACAGAATGAAAGTGTAAAATATGTCGTATCAAATATAAAAAACAAAATATACGTGATTTTACTTCCTATCAAGCGAAAATATGAGAACTTGCAATAGAAAGTCATGAGACTGCCTGTAGCAGTGACGTAGCACCAATGATAATGTTTAAAAGTACTGAAATTTTATCCAACCCTCGTGGATAGCAGCACCCGTTAGGAAGACGCTTCCAGGATACGGGGGGTGTTGTTGATTCTTGTTACAGAACACTGAATTGTGTTTTGAGTGCAAAGAGGGAGTACATTAATTAGATTCATAATTCATTTGGTAACAAGGTGGAATTATTGTATTACAAAATAAAGGAATATGTAATTGTCCGTTTGTGTATTTCTTCCGCACTATTGGGTGTAAGTTACACCTTTTGAAGAAGAGCTGTTCTTGCTTTGTTTTACAGACCAGATACTATTTGTATAAAGACCCATCGAAAGAAAATTATCTACATAAATTCAAAGATAAATGAATGTATTTTCGGGAGAAATGACAATCTTGAGGCCTTTTAAGGACTTCATTAACAAACCGCATCCCCATCCCCGTCCCACCCCTCTGACGAGACCCTGACTACGTCCTTCCAGCGCGTCCATCTGACCTGCAGCCCTGTTTTTCAACCGAACTACGATGTACTGACGTCGAGCTAGTGGTACATAGTTTCTGTCAGTACCTCAAATATACTCAGAAAGCGCTGTTGCTATTACCTTTGGAGGCATTGGCTTAGCTTGATCCCCTTCCTCTTTAATAACTTTTTCAGCAATCAACACAATCTGGCACTGTGTATATTGTTTCGTGTTTGTCTTTTTTTTTTTAATTTGATCCGTATGCCATTTCTCGGAATACATGTGTGAATCTGTAGTGAACTAAGTCTGTAAAGAGTAATATTTCATTTCCGTATCCTGTACAATGTGGCCATTTGAATTATAATAAATTTTGGTTAGCTGAGGGTAGGTAATAATGGTAGGAAACCATACAGTTTCCATTCGTTTGTTTAAAATAGGAGACCATACTAAAATCACACAGTAGTGCACTTAACTATTCGTGCAAGTACAAGTTATTTCAGTGATTGCCAATCCCTTTAGTTTCTGTTTAGTCTTTTTACCCTTTGACGTCCTATATTCCAGCCACCATGTTAGACGAGCTGCCGTGGGTCGGTTCCCCGCAGCGGTACGATATGAGGCTATAACTGAGTTCCTTTCTGAACGCTATGAGTGCAGAAGCGGTAGGCGGGGTCATACAGAATCGCAAACCAAAGGCGCGTCCTGGTGAGATAGTAGAGCGCCATGGGTCGCCCGGTGTCTTAGCGCAGTGGCTATCACGCTGGAATCGCATTCGGGAGGTTGACAGTTCAATCCGGCGTCCGGCCATCCTGATTTAGGTTTCCCGTGATTTCCCTAAATCACTCAAAAGAAATGCCGGGATGGTTCTTTTGAAAGGGCACGGCCTACTTCGTTCCCCGTCCTTCCCTAATCCGATGAGATCGATGACCTCGCTGTCTGGTTTCCTTCTCCAAACAGCCAAACCCGGTGTCTCAGGGTGGCTTTCCAGAAAGATAAGAAATGCATTTTAGAGAGATGCGGATCTACTGGTGGAAAAATACTACACGCTGTGATAGCGGAAAGCGAAGCCGTAGCAAGGAAGGAGGTAGCTAGGTGTCGTTAATGAAACTTGTAAAAAGAACGCTGGCCGGCTCACAAAAATTATTTGTTGGCCGGTTGATGGGCTCACGAGTTTGTACGTGAATACCCTCTCATTCACCAGGAGGAAGTCACGCTTTTGACTTGAAAGAACTCCGAACTTCTGCCGCTGCTTTGGAAAGAGTAAATATATCAAACTAATGGAAGGGATATTGGTATCGAATTCGCGAACTTTTCATTCATCGGAGTTCGCAGTCCTTTCCGTAACTGTTAAGAACTTCCCGTAATTGGCAAGAGAGTTTCCGAGGCAGGGACAGCCAGCACAGTTTTAGTAATAACAATCGTAGTCACATTTCCTCTTGGCCAGGTAGAGAGATAACTTCATCTTAGGCGGACACCGGGGATTCCTCGGCTTCCGGAGCCCAGAGGCAATCTTCGTCTCCACGTCTCCATCTTATAGAGTTGGGACACTGTCGCAAAACGTACACTGGAGCGGTGGCCACAGGCAGAGACCACAGTCGCCACTTCAGTCACACGTTATGGCGTCTGAGTACGATGAGTGTGCAACAAATGCATGTGTCCTGACGAGGGAATTGCGAATTTGCTTATTTCCGGACTGATTTGGCATAATTGAATTCACACTGGCAGCTCACCTTACTATGCGCTTAGGCGATGGAATAGGTGTAAACTTTTAATGCCTTAGGTCTCTTATTTATGGTTTCAACCCATCGATGGTTAGCATTCACGATGATTAATGTTTGCGTGGGTATTTTTAGTCATTTATTCGCAATACTATTTCCATCTACTCATGCCAAAATATACTTCAGTGAATCTTATTGAATCACTGTGGATTCTATGGATCAAACGGCTCTGAGAACTATGGGACTTAACTTCTGTGGTCATCAGTCCCCTAGAAATTATAACTTCTTAAACCTAACTAACCTAAGGAGATCACACACATCCATGCCCCAGGCAGGATTCGAACCTGCGACCGTACCGGTCACTCGGTTCCAGACCGTAGCGCCTAGAACCGCTCGGCCGACTGCATTCTATGGTGACTGTAAATTTGGTCTACGTTTTAAACAATATTAGCATTTTTGTCAAAAATTTAATATGCCTGTCATATTGTTTTCATTTTGTAACCCTTCTTTAATATATCTGGGTGAGCTACTGACCCGTGTTGTCGCGTCTGTAGGGTTACGTCTGTTGTCAACTAAGAGCGCTGTAGTTTTCCTTTCGTTACCTCTCGTTAATTAATTTTACTCGATTTCATGGGTGGAGCGACCTTTTTACTAACGGCATTACCAGTTGCGTGTCTTATTATCGTTATAGGGGTAAGTCAGCACCCAACCCTAGTAACTCTCAGCAGAGATTTTTTTTGATTATTTTACATGTTGAACGGGTTCCATACGGTACTACACTTTCAAGAGCCTGCTTAATTTTGTTTTGGTTCCTCTAGGAGCGCCGTACAGCACTGCGGCGCGAGGATTCAATGTGCTAGAAGGCTGTAGACATGAACCTGCAAATAAACGAAAAATTACTTACAAAATTTAATTTTGAGGAATTGACGATGAAAATTATTGGTAGAAATTTATCGAACCCCTCTAGCGATGAAAGTTGTAGTAAATGAGTTGAGACCATTTTAGACCGCTCCTATGGAATCGTTAATTGCCAAGAAAAGCAAAATCATTAATATACGGTAGTATTTAAGATCAGTCCTAACACATCCTTTAGACTGATACACCCTGACAAAGAGTGATTCATCGCCCGCTATATACGCTTCTTACAAGGACACACTATAATTTGGGCTATGATTCGGGTAATACGCCGTTATGACATTCTGGGAGTGCAACTTTTAGATTTCGGCACACACAGATTGTTTGTGACTTGCTCCATCCCAAAGCTGCTGCTTCATAATAAATAATGTGTGAATTCCTAAGCGAGCAAACTGCTGGGGTCGTCGGTCCACGCACTTACTCACTATGTAAATCAACTTAAACTAACAACACAGACATACATGCCCGATAGAGGACTCGAACTTCCGGATGGAAGGGCCGCGCAATCCGTGACATGGCGGCCACTCTGCGCGGCAGCCGTTTGAAGCCCTGATTTGATGTTGGTAAAGTTCTTTGTTCATTGTGTGAAGGTTTATAATTTCTAATGTGCCCCTTCGCCAGATAGTCTTTTTCTTTGAACATTTTTTGGTTTAAGATTCGCAAAGACAGTGTAAATGAGTAAACAAATGAGAGCGTCATGAAAGAAGTTGCGTAGCGCTGTTCAGTTTTCAACATCTCTGCTGTGTGCTACTTTCTTTGGATTTTAAAGCTGACGCTGTTAAAGTGAACTATATTGCGCTATTTTTAAACGCCATTCACACGAATAAATTTTAAATCGACAATTATTAACTTCAGAGTACCTAGGTATATTGAAATTGCTCACAGGTCTATATACAGTTGCATAATTTCAATATAGGAAAGTACTGTTAAAATAATGTTGTACTTTCTTATACATGAGGTGGACGTATTACATACGCATATCCATTACCACTTTTTACGATGAAAAACAAGTGTTCCGGAACAAGATTTGAAACCAAGTTGGACAGATGTGATCACTTTCCTCCTTGTTCTCCACAGTATTCAAAACCTCGCGAATAGGAGAGCTCCGCTCTCAGCCCCATGTGTAGTAGTTTGCTCTCGGCCATTACAGTCCTGAAATGTGGCGGGGAGAGTGACAGACTAACGGTGTTCGTCATAGTATCAAAGCTCTAGTTTCAAAAGCTAACTGTAAGAATTATAGCCCAAATTTTCTTTCGATATCAACTGTTGTAGCTGTCATCTTGCTTGTACACTTTTTTGTCCTCAAATATGAGGCTGAGTTGATGATGTTCCCCTATAAAAGGAAGTACTTGATGTACACGATAAAGGAAACAAAAGTGGACAAATGAGGAAAAGAACATATGTATTAGATTAGATAGCTGTTATTGCAGATGATTGGGTACACGTTATGGATGGAGTCAAAGACAAGTGCACGAGTGAATCTGGACTATGGTCACCATAGGACGAGCACGGTCGGTTATGCCACAAGTTATTGCAGTCCGCTGCATCAGACTTCATGTTTTGAAACTTTAATGCCCTATGATTGCGGTCGTCTATGTTGCGGAGTGGAATCTCTCGGATATACAGGGTGTTTCCGTAATAGCGTACAAAAATTTTACATGACGTACAGGATGCTCCACTGAAGAGTTTGAGTTGGGGAACCTGGAATCGGAGACGCCAGCTTAATGAGATAACGGGAATAAAATATTATTACTGTGTACTTTTTCACTGACATTAGTTACAGTTATCTGCAAGTCCCTTCATTGACACAATCAACGTACTATTTGTACTGTATCTTACAAAAAGCGCTGCAGCTGACAGTCATCAACCTCATTGCAAACATGACATCGGCGAACCAGATTCTGAGGTTAAGTGACAAATATTCCTTGTGGGTTTCGAATCACATCAGTGTCAGCTACAATTCTGCAAAGCAGTGAATCAATCTTCTAAATTCGTCGATCGTGAAAAAAAAATCACTCTTCGTCACGGATGATGCCTTTTCCCTGCACAGCCTTTCATCAGTGAGAGGATGGCAACATACCTCCCTATACACTAGGTGCATGTCGGTGAATTCTCCATCAGCGTACCTGTACTGCTCCATTGCACTGTACTGTACGTCTCTGAATAACAATAAGTAGTGAATGGGTCTGTCGTCGATTCAAAGCACCTTCAGTCATGGGACAATTTAAATGCGATGGAACAGAGCCAACTAATGGACAGGTAAGGTAAAATAAACCAGCATCATGACTTGCTGATAATCAGGCTCGTCCTCCTTGTTTCCTTGCAGGAAAAAAAATAATATACATGTAAATAAACAGCACAGTAGGTATAGACTGGCATCCGTGTTAGTTGTAAATAAGCTGTAAAACAGTGACGCTAAACAAAGTGGTGACAAGTTTACTTCCGTATCTTCTTATGCTGGCTTCTCCGACCACAGGTTCCCTATCTTAAACTGTTCAGTGGAGCATTCTATGATTTCCGTTACATTTTTGAACGCTTTTTAGGAAATACAATGCGCGTCAAAGAGAGTACAGTCAGGTACGTTCGTTCACAAGTGGCCGTCGAAGTAGTGGCTGCCACGTCGGCCGCCGTGTAGTGCATTGTGTGGAACATGTGAGCGTGGCACTTGATCACTCCGATTTCTCACGTATTTGCGGCTCTAAGTGAATCTCATCGGATCCTATGTAGAGGGGCATGTGGTCAGAACACCTTTTACCCGGTCGTTGTCGAGTTCCTTGACGCTGGATTCGTTACCAACCCGTCGAATAGCTCCTTAATTATCCTCACGAAGCCGTGTACACCCTTAACCGGTCCCAGCAGTAATGAAAGTATATGAAATCTAAACCTGGTCCCTTGCTTGACAGTCAGCCGCGCAACCTCGCAACTACAGATACGGACAACCATCCATAGAGTGCGGTTCTCCAGACCTACATTCCAAGAAATTTAATCCTCAAAATAAGGCTTACGACTGACTGTAGCGGACTACTTTTAGCCACAAATGCCCTCCGTATCTGCGTTAGCTTGCTTCTCATTTCCTCCGTGTTTCGACTATCCTGCGTTATTTTGCGTCAAAGAGAGAAGAGCACTTCATCTATTTGCACGGCAACCAACTGTAATGCTACGCCCTTCATCGGCAATCGCACTTTTGACGTGAAGTATTAATGGCCCTCGCACCAATTTCAAAACTGCGGCTACATGCAATAATCCGGACTTCGTTACTCGCGGACGTTTCTTGGAAAAGTTGTATCACATGTGAACAAGAATTATTGTGATACTTTTTTATGTCTTCATTCCAGTGCAGTACGACAGTCGTGTAAGAACGTGATCTGTAACTGGAAGAAAGACAAAAGCGCATCCTTGGAGGACTGTCAATTTTACTGTCACGGTATTGGAACTCGTGAAGATGGCATGCAGGCCTCTATTGTGAGGATTACATTTTCAATGCTCTTCGCACCAAGAGTTCACGTAAAGTTAGGTGCCGCGTTCTTTCGCCTCGCCACTCGGACGCCCATGAGGTCCTCGTCCAACAACTACAGGGTGTGGTAGATAAGTAATGAGACTGGCCGCCGCACGGCACCCTAGTCGCTCGCAGGGCGGTCTCCACCTGTACGTCACGTGGTGGGGGATCTGACCTAACAATAGAACCGGTTCCCAGTCGCGTCGGAGCTCTGGTGCAGTGAGGGTCGAGCTTCGCGTATTACGTTGTTTGTGTGCCCGTGACACTTGAGAAAACGCTGAAGATGGATCGCTCAATATAACAGCGGTATGCAATCAAATTTTGCTTTCGCCTGGGTAAAACTGCTTCACAAAATTTTGCTATGATTACGGAGGCCTACAAAGAAGACCCCCTATCAAGAGCTCAAGTGTTCCGGTGGTTTGATGAATTTAAAAACGGGAGGGAATCCGTTGAAGACATGGAACGATCTGGACGCCGAATTGGAGTTGAAGTTCTGCCACAGCCACCATACAGCCCTGACTTGAGTCATCCTGATTTCTTCCTATTTCCGAAGGTCAAAAGATGCCTGAAGGGTCATCGTTTCGACGATATTCCGAACATCCAACGTGCTGTCACGAAGGCACTAACTGGGATAACTCAAACGGACTACAGTGGGGCCTATGAAGCTTGGAAAACGCGCTGGCAACGTTGTGTCGACGCCCAAGGCGATTACTTTGAAGAATATTATTGTTTGGCACAAATTGGATCAATAAATTTGTTTTTCTAGACTGAGTCTCATTACTTATCTACCACACCCTGTATACTTCAGCTTCAGCAGAGTTGTGCACCATCCCCAGTAGCAGATGGACACTCGTAATTCTGTCAAGGAGTGGACAGTGCTCGCCGCTTTCCCGATAATTTAATCATAATTACTGTTTCCTGCAGTGGGGAGCTGGCTTCTAGGCAGTCTGCACAAGTCACTTCCTTGTCGTTCTGTCTAGGCGGGCGCTGTGGTTGCTGAACCTACACTCCCGTGTGGTTGTTTGACGTGGGTTTCTTCCTCAATTATATACATGCCTGACTAACATAAATTTACGTTCTCGTAATTATTTGGTGGCACCTTATGATGAAGCTTGAATTTCGAAACCTGTCGAGGAATAAATTTAGAAAGTTACTAGCAACTGAAGCACATTTTTATGCTATAAATATGTTACTCAGTTGTGGATGTTCACCTGATCAAATATCTTGTTTAGTTCGTGGATCTCAAAGTTAATTCTCTATTTTTAATTCGTTTTTACGCATCGGACAGTAGCTAACCAAAATCTGTAAATAACAACAACAGATTGTCAGTCGATAACAGCACTATCTGCACTTACATCGTGAAAAACTGGTTATCTTAACAGAAAATTTTATACTTTGTGTATGTCTCAGTACTTAATGGAAAAGTAAATTTTTTTTTTAATTGGGTATTCTGACCCGGTAATCTACGTCATAGGTTTCAAACACGCAACAAATATGTAATTGAGTCCGTAATATGCTCTGAACTGAAATGTACCCTTTTATATGTGGGATGTGTTTGCAACCATGAACGAAACTTATAACGCGACTTGAGTGTAGATTTTACAGAATATGTCCTAAACAAGGAAATCTTCGCTTGCCCAGCAACTTAACAGAAACGTGAGCAGTCGCATACAAGGAAACCTAGTAAACTTACTTTCCCCCTGCCCCTTTACCTACAAGACAGTGGTGAGGTGTTAAGAGCAATGAGTATACAACAGATTCTCATACAGCAATTAACAGAAAAAAGAAAAAAGAAAACTTTAAATATAATTCTGAACGTAGGTATGGGTAGGTAATCGTAATTGTAAATAGCTGGGAAGAAAATTTCGGCATGCAAGGAAAAATACATTGAAAATACATAATCCACTAGTAACGAAATTATAGTTTTGATTAAATAAGTTATATTAATATAAGGTGTGATCTAACCAGTCAATAGTTGGGAAATGTAATAGGCCTAGCAGAATACAAAATCAATTTAACAATCGAAATGGAGGACACTGTTCTGGCCAGAGACCAGAGAAAAGTGCATCTTACAACTGTCACACGTGTTGCACCACTACACAAGATCCTACTGAGTTTACAATCAAGAATCAAATCATAAACTGCTGACACAGCACACTTGTGGGAACTAGAGCACAGACTCGGGAATGCCCTCCACCAGCACCTTCTCTGCAACAGTAGTTATTATATATGGTACAAGCACTATAGGTGGATTATATCACATTAGAAAATAGGTGTAGCATGGCAAAGGAGGTGGAATCTGTAATAATAACCCAAAAACCCATTACTCAATTATTGACGCATTTTCTGATGGCTCGGTCTTACCATAAGAGTAGTATTTAAATATATAACACCATGAATGTTCAATTGCTTTTTGTTGAGAACATAGCTCGTTCTGTTGGTATACACAGTGACACTTTACCCTGTCTGTTGGTCAATTCATACAAGTAGGGGCAACAGTATGGAATTAGGTCTGGCAAAGCCCATATCTATGAGAATATGTGTGTGTGTGTGTGTGTGTGTGTGTGTGTGTGTGTGTGTGTGTGTGTGTGTTTGTAGTCTTTGGCTGCAATGACTATCTCAATGGCAACAAAGCTAGCATAAAACATAATAGAACATACTGAGCCGTGCTGCTGCTAACGTTAGTGCGGTTTGTAGGTTTCCGTCCCCTGTTGGATGCCAGGCAGTATCGCTTAGCTGACAAGATTGCGGTTGTTTGTCTTCTTCTCGTGTTGACTGGCGCCACGAGGTTTCGCATGCGTTGAACGTCCGCTAGTGGCAACAGTGGCACTTATCGATATGTAGTAACTGTGGTCCAATATTTGGGGCGACGTTGTTGTTATTCCAGGCCGTGTAAGTGTGCAGTTCGGTGTGTGTGTGGGGGGGAGAGGGGGGGGGGGGGGGGGGCAACTCAGTGAGAGCCACGTCCACGCTATGCAAGAACACACGGGGACTGCTGTCAGCGCACGTGGACTGCCGGATCGAAGGCCTGTGGTCACGAGGGTGCACGACCTCGTCGTAAACCGGATCCTGCAAGGTTTAAAATGAGTGCATTTGAATTAAAATAGAGAAACCTTCACCATTGTGAGATCTCGCGATTCTCCAGTGACCTGGTTTCGTGTTGGCAAGGTGAAGGGAAGCAAGTGGAGTGCTTGGGGAAGGCGGATCTGATTAGCTTTCCAGGACTTCTAATAACTATTTGTTGCGTTCAGTTTGTTACTATCTGTAAAGTTCAACCAGCGGTATTTTTCCTGCCTCTTGTCCGCTAACACATCAGTTACCTGCTCTGGGGATTTGTGTGCGTTTCCTCGCCTTGCAGCTACTGTCCGGTTAGGCATGTAGTTTTGACAGCATTCTTGATTGTAAGTTGGTTGGCGATTTTTCTACTCTGGTCGTAGGCATTCCTTTCTCGTTCCAGGCATTGTAAGCAAAGTATTCTGCGGGTGGAGTCCAGATCGCCGACTCCGGCTTTTGCGTATTTTTACATCTTTCATTTGGTTTAATGGTCGTCATGTAGCCTCAGCAAGATTATCGTTGGTAATTCGTTAGACTGGCAGTAGTCTGAGTTACCACCTTGAGAAATGAATGCAACTCTTGGTTGCCTACCTCATCGCTCGAGAAAGTCTTTTCTTTTCTTTTTTTTTTTTTTTACTAACCTATGAAAAGTGTATTGAGAGCATTAAGAAAGCTAGCTGCAAGAACAATCCTGTTAGGTGGTTATTAGTCACCAGTCTTAAAATTAACCTTGAAATGTTATCTTATACTATCAATGAAATCGGAATTGATATAAGTATTTTAATGTTATCCCAAAGTAAACTAACTTACTGATTAAATAATGCTACAAATATCTGTTTTATTGCTTCACCTTGAAATTACAATGACTGATTAAAATATAAGTTGGCTAGACCTATAAGGAACAGGCTGAAGTGAGGAAAACAACATTTCCCTGCAGAGTACTATGCTCTTATGAATTCTCATTTCCCTTTTCACTCCACACCGCATTTCTTTCCATTATTAAATTATTAGAACCGTATTACTTTTCACCAGCAGCGTCATATATCTTAAGCTGCATACACATTTAGACAACTACGAAACAATATTTTTACTACATTAGCACAATTCTCCTGTGTCAGTATCCCACAGTACGACATATTATTGAACAGCCTCTATCAGCCTCTATGACCACCAACATTACAGACGCAGCCTGAAAGCCTAGTGATAAGCCATACCACCCATCAGAAATTAAACTCCTCAAAACACTAAACAGAACGTAAGGTAATCTTCATCCTATCTGTTCTTTCTCTAGTTTCTGATATTTCATTTGGCACAAGACATTATTCACACAGATTCCTTATGTCCCTGAATTGCATTAGTTCCTAGAAGGAGAAGTTATATAATATGTAAATAATATTATAACAAGTAAATGTATTCACATCAGGTCATTATGTAACGTTAGAACTTAAAACTCTGCCACAGTAGAAAAAATTAATTTCACAGGAAGTTCAAAAGTAGTGCTTCTATTAAAAGAAGTAGGTAAAAGTGTTCTGTATGTTCTCTTTCTTTGCTTTTCTTCAGTCATGTAAGTCTTAATATCTTTCTTTCTTTATCAGTCACTTAGATTAGCTGCCGATAGTAAATTTATTCTGTGTAAAGAACTTTAAAATACATTTTTCAGCATTACTTTCTTTGTAGATTTACATTCCTTAGACATGTAGAAAAGTATCCAAATACACAGCAAAGTTCTGGCTACTAAATACCACATACTCTTTACTATGCAATACGTGTAACTTGGAGTATAACAGTAAAATTACAGCAGTACATTTCTTCATCAAATAAACAGCTATTTGGGTACAACAATATGGCCATGTACGGATATACTAAGTGAAGTATTTGCTGCAAGAACTATAAACTTTTGTTTCTACTCTTTGCGAAAATTTCGGAACTCGTTAAATTTCCTGGTTGTCAGGAAATGATTTTAGTATAAATTATCTTTCTTCGCTGTACTTGAATACTCTTCGTTGCGTCACCTTGAGGGTCCACTATTCAGCCTGCGAGATGAATTTAGTTTCCAAAGAAGGTGACCTACGTGCCATGAGTTCCTATGTCCATCTAAATTTCCTGTGAGACTACATCCAAATCATTACCGTCGCCACCTCGTTTAAGTTTTCGTCCGATTTGTGAGAACTTCATGAAATGTTGATTGCAAGTGCTATTAAAAAAATTCCTAATTTTAAAGTGATGAGTCACATTTGTGAGCAGACACCACAATTAAAACGAGAACCAAAAGACGCTTCTGTCAATAAGGTATAAGTAATTGTTTAAACAATATCCAACAACAACCATTTGTCATTTATCGTGAGCAAACTTCCTCGAAACTGCTGGATTATTTATTTATGAACCACCTTTTAGTTACATTTAATGTAAGTGATCTTAGGGTATCTGAATGTTAATGAGATTTTTTTATTTGAATATTGTTGTAATATATTAGTTTACAAAAGGAAAGGGGACGGGCTGAGTCAAATGAAGCCTGCAGAACGTAAGAGCAATGTATGCCTCACGAGGACAGCCTTCAGCCAATTGAAAAGCAAACAGAAACAGAATTATATGGAAGCCAGGTGGAGACTGGGACTTTTCGAGATAAGAACTCAAGGGAGCGTTTTCGGACTCGTCAACATTTATGATGCAAGGAGGCAGCTGCCTGTGGTATTGTGTGTTTTTTGATGGAGTGGGTGATAGGTTCTGGGTGGTAAACGACCTCCACCATACTGTAATTTCTCGAGGTAGTTCATATTTTAAGAGCTCAGCATGTGTTCCAGAACAGGATTCTAACTTCCTCTGCTTTTATAACGGAATTGGATAGACACGTTATGAGTTACTATTCTTTGCAATATTTGTGATATTTCGTGTATTGTAAATACAAAATGGATCTTGCTACCATACTCGAAGTGTTCTCAATGCAACTTTATTGCCTGTGATAAGGGTATTTCCTGTCTGTAATGTAACTGAATGTTGTAGGAACACTTTCCCGTTTGTTTTAGATATCCGTTCTCGAATGGATATAATTAAACATAATTCTCTGTCGTTTGCGTCAATTACAGCTGCTAAAATAGGACCATCGGTATTAAATTATTCATTTATCTTTTATTCTCTACTTCCGTGTATTTTACGGATTCGGAAGCAATGCAACATTCTCCGTAGGAATCTATCACCCTGAGAGTTTAACGTATTTTACGAGCTGAAGAAATACATGCGAGGACGCCGATTTCAGAAGGACAAGAAAGTGCAGAAGTGTGTGCGGTTATGGATCCGTCAGTGGGCAGAAGCATTACAAAAAAAGAATAATTGATCGTCTCATCTCCCAGTGTGATACAGGTCTTGACATGTGCATGGTCTCATTACAGCTTGTGTCCGGATTTAGTTTAACTGCCCCTATTACCATTCAGAGGACAAATTCTATTCAGGGGTATTTCAAACAAAAGAGATAAAATAAGGCATCAGATTGTTAAAATTGTTCTGTGATAATAGACATTGCTACATTATTCGAATTTACACTAGTAAAGTAAATGTTAAAAAAATATAAAAACAAATACGATGAATTTGTGTCCATATATTATATACCGATAAATGGTATTCCAGTGTAATTTTGGCAAGGAAAGTCATGAAAATTATTACACACACACACACACACACACACACACACAGATATATATATATATATATATATATATATATATATATATATATATATATATATATATATATATACTCCTGGAAATTGAAATAAGAACACCGTGAATTCATTGTCCCAGGAAGGGGAAACTTTATTCACACATTCCTGGGGTCAGATACATCACATGATTGCACTGACAGAACCACAGGCACATAGACACAGGCAACAGAGCATGCACAATGTCGGCACTAGTACAGTATATATCCACCTTTCGCAGCAATGCAGGCTGCTATTCTCCCATGGAGACGATCGTAGAGATGCTGGATGTAGTCCTGTGGAACGGCTTGCCATGCCATTTCCACCTGGCGCCTCAGTTGGACCAGCGTTCGTGCTGGACGTGCAGACCGCGTGAGACGACGCTTCATCCAGTCCCAAACATGCTCAATGGGGGACAGATCCGGAGATCTTGCTGGCCAGGGTAGTTGACTTACACCTTCTAGAGCACGATGGGTGGCACGGGATACATGCGGACGTACATTGTCCTGTTGGAACAGCAAGTTCCCTTGCCGGTCTAGGAATGGTAGAACGATGGGTTCGATGACGGTTTGGATGTACCGTGCACTATTCAGTGTGCCCTCGACGATCACCAGAGGTGTACGGCCAGTGTAGGAGATCGCTCCCCACACCATGATGCCGGGTGTTGGCCCTGTGTGCCTCAGTCGTATGCAGTCCTGATTGTGGCGCTCACCTGCACGGCGCCAAACACGCATACGACCATCATTTGCACCAAGGCAGAAGCGACTCTCATCGCTGAAGACGACACATCTCCATTCATCCCTCCATTCACGCCTGTCGCGACACCACTGGAGGCGGGCTGCACGGTGTTTGGGCGTGAGCGGAAGACGGCCTAACAGTGTGCGGGACCGTAGCCCAGCTTCATGGAGACGGTTGCGAATGGCCCTCGCCGATACCCCAGGAGCAACAGTGTCCCTAATTTGCTGGGAAGTGGCAGTGCGGTCCCCTACGGCACTGCGTGGGATCCTACGGCCTTGGCGTGCATCCGTGCGTCGCTGCGGTCCGGTCCCAGGTCGACGGGCACGTGCACCTTCCGCCGACCACTGGCGACAACTTCGATGTACTGTGGAGACCTCACGCCCCACGTGTTGAGCAATTCGGCGGTACGTCCACCCGGCCTCCCGCATGCCCACTATACGCCCTCGCTCAAAGTCCGTCAACTGCACATACGGTTCACGTCCACGCTGTCGCGACATGCTACCAGTGTTAAAGACTGCGATGGAGCTCCGTATGCCACGGAAAACTGGCTGAAACTGACGGCGGCGGTGCACAAATGCTGCGCAGCTAGCGCCATTCGACGGCCAACACTGCGGTTCCTGGTGTGTCTGCTGTGCCGTGCGTGTGATCATTGCTTGTACAGCCCTCTCGCATTGTCCGGAGCAAGTATGGTGGGTCTGACACACCAGTGTCAATGTGTTCTTTATATATATATATATATATATATATATATATATATATATATATATATGTGTGTGTGTGTGTGTGTGTGTGTGTGTGTTCATTTATATATAGTTAGTTCCCTTATACTAACTGGTAAAGGAATTCCCAAATTAATTGTTACAACCAAATTTAAATGCGGGCTTTTGATTGCAAAAGATAATAATCAAGGAATTACGGCCCTGAAATGCCAGACGAGTCAGTCATTTCAGTTTTTCCACTGAACATTCGAGTGAAATCGAAAACGTTATATCCAAAAGAAGCTTTTACCGAAAAATTACTGAATATAATTAGGATAAAGCTGCTAGAGACCTTGCTGGTCACAAGAGTGCACATAACATTCCATTAACAAAAACAGTCAAATGATATCGAACGTCAGAATTCGTTATGTTTCTGAATGCTACTGTTGTGAATGCGCTATATGTATTCCAAGTATCAGAATATTTTCGAATCAATTCGTAACTTGTAGACGCTCTCACACGACGTTCTCATGAATCAACACCAGTCAGTGTCGACACACTATGGAGCAAACGCCATATGAAAACAAAGAAAAAAAATTCCAGAATGAGATTTTTGATCTGCAGCAGAGTGTGCATTGATATGAAACTTCCTGGCACATTAAAACTGTGAGCCCGACTGAGACTCGAACAGGGAACCTTTGTCTTTCGCGGGCGAGTGCTCTACCATCTTTTTTTTTTAATCTCATTTTATTTGCTTTTGTTCGTTGAATCTGGTCTGGGCGGACATCGTAAGACATCCCTTTAAGTTCCTTGTTGATGGATTAACTCAGTTTTTTATTACAGAGGGCGGCTAACCCTCTGACCGAACACGCTGAGAGACCGTGCCGGCTGGCCATCTGAGCTACCGAAGCACGACTCACGCCCAGTATTCACAGCTTTACTTCTGCCAGTATCTCGTCTCCTATACAGTGTTCTGAATGCTACAAGACATACACACTCGGAGGAATGGAGGTAGAAAATTAACTAAGCACATTATCACCTTTCATAACACATGCAAATCTAAACTCAGAGAATGAATTTTTAACTTCAGAAAGGAATAAGTACTTTTCGGAAGATCTTTAAGCAACTTTGACTAATTATATTTTTAAAAATTTCTTTCCGCACATGTGTTCACAAGACAGTTGGGAGAAATAACCAGGTAAACCATTATTTCAATAAAGCTCAGAAAATGAATGTTTAATCTCAGACAGGAGTAAGTACTTTTCATAAAATTAATATTTTAAAACAAAGTGAGCTATTGAATTCTTGTATTTATTGAATAAAGAAAGATGGTTTTCCAAATGTGTAACATGAATAATACGAAGCTAAATTATAAAATATTAGCTCATACCATCAACGTTTCAGGAAAGAAACCAGGAAAGCCTCCTGAAGCAGAAAGAGGGCGAAGCATGTGAGACCGCCACACTTAGTTTCCTTTGTGTACACGAAATTTTCACTATTACTCAAATACTTTTATCATCAACTTTGACATTACTACTACCATTCATAACATTAGAACTGTTTCTTCTAATATTATTATTTCAGTTCTAATAGTATTAAATTCCGGTATATTGCTCTGGAAATACATTGCGACTTGCAGATAATAGATACGTATGTTACATATGTATACACTTAAGGAATTTTAAAAGAAAATTAGAAGGATAGCATTGATATGACTACTCAAACTTGCCTGTTTAGGACAAAGGCAGTAACTCGACTTCTCGTGTCCAATGCTTTGATACTGTTTTGCCGGGCTTTCTTATAATTTTAGACGTCATTGGTCCATTATACATGTGTTCCAGTTCACCAGACGAGAGCGAACGGTTGAGTCCTCAGCTTCCTTCACAGATCGGGTCTTAACTGGACATTTCGGTGTACGTTATTAAAAAAAATCTTTCCTGACCTATACCATTCCGTGTCAAAGTCTCTCCACAGAGGAATATAATGATTTCATTAATTTGCAGTATGGCTATCAAATATTATTGGGTTTCCATGCTCTATTTCAAATTCCACAAACCAACGTCGTTATAAAATTCCATGTATGACCGACTTCTTTGTGAAGATGTGATCTTGTTGTTTGTCAATCCATGGATGTTATAATGAACGATATAGTGCATGAAGCGAAATATTGATTCCTTTATCCCCCTCTTGACAATCACAAAACACTTTAAACACTTCAACATTGTTGTGCAGATAGTTCGTAACAACGTTGTTGTGTAGATACTTCATAATGAACTAAAAATAAATGACGCTACCTCGGTACTACGTTTCCTAGCAATACTGTCATGGTACGCATTGAGAACCGTCTGTCCCATGAGAACGAAGTGAAAGATTAGTAAATACCTTAATAGCTGACACTGGTAGTAGTACACGTCGTTCGTAGTTGCATTTTGTTTTCAGAAACGTTTAACAGAAAATGTACAAATTGCTTCCATCTTTTTGGTTTTCGTAGCTTTGTGCCTTGTTCCTCTATTGCGTTAGCAGTGTGTTTCAGTTTTTCTTTTCTGAATATTATTCACGATTGTTAACAACTCTATTTCTTCTTTATCTTTAACCTTTTCAGACCAGAATTTTTTCTGAAGGAATGAAAATTTTTTCAAATACTGTAATGGACTTGGATGATTGTTTAATGATTTTAAAAGCCACATTTATAAAAAGATATGTTACCATTTCCGAAAAAAGTTTTGTACACATTTGTGTACACTGGGTCTCAATCAACACTGAAAACATAGCAGACAAAACTTATTTATTTAAACATTACACATAAATTTGAAATCATTTCACACAAAAAACATGCTAAATTCACCGTAGTTTTAATTAAGAATGAAATTAGTCAGGAATTATGTTCATTATGTGGTTCTAATTGAAATGAAATGAACGGAAACAGTTTTTCCTTTGACAAACAAAGATGTACATTACATTTTTCATATTTCATTCATGAACATTCCTTGCATCCTGGAAATTTGCACCTGGTAGGCAGTGCACCACTTTCATGAAGAGGCAAATGTTGTGTTCCATCAAACAGAATCTCTTCAGGAGGCGTAGTTTCTCCTCGTCATCTTTGAACAGTTTTATCAGGAGGAGTGGCAGGTGGTTAGCCTCATTTACTATTCGAGGTATTCTGTTACGGATGGCAGTATATAAGAGCCGAAAGTTATAAAACTTGTTTTTATTGTCCGCAGGTTTAGCCATGTTGTTAACAAGATGTACATTTGTTCTGATTTGGAAAAATCTATTTCAGCGCATATTGTCCTAGAACCATTGCCTTTTCTATGTTGTGTCCCAATACATTTGAACTCTAGGAAATCTTAGAGTTCCCATAATTACATGAAGCCCACACAAGATATGAAAATCCGCTGGTATAGTTTGTTTGAAATTGCTAATTGTTCCAGTCTGCAATACATATAGGGTTGTCATATCAGCCATAGTACTGAACAGATCATTGGTAATGTACTTGCTGATATAAATTGAAAGTTGATATAAGGAAAAAGTATTTCCTGTTCTTCAATACATTGTTCCCATTCGTAATATGAATCCAGTATAGAGAGAGGACGATGACACAACTTGATGTCTTTTTTCTGACAAAATGTATTTTACATCACTGAGCTCGTTGTTGGTAAGTGGATCACTGCCCTGAATATCACTATCGTTGGTTTCTCCCCCGTTTATATTGTCAGCCCCCACTCTGACTTCCTTCTCTCTTGAAGTACAGTAGGATTCTAGATCAGGAAATGATTCTTCATCTGATGATAAATAGGTATATGACAGCTCTCAATTCAGCAGCATCTCCAAAATGGCATCTGCATCTCGCTCAGCGTTGAAATACTGTTTATTTGACAGGATCAACAAAACTGAAATATTCACAATTAATAATATCAGTAGTGGTATTTCCATAAAATAATAGTTTACAGTAGACCTAACGACGTTATCATCAACTGGAGCTTCAATGCTATGTCTATTTTCCTAATTGTTGCTCATAACAATACACAGTAATACAATATACTTCATATGTTTTGAATAAATCCGATTCAGGACTCATACAAGCGTCAGGATAAAAAGAAACTGTTCCAACAAGCACTTCAAATGAGGGAAACACAAGATACTCAAAGTTATGTTAAACACTGTTCTTGAGACCTCATGGCTACAATTGTGCACACAGAAAAACATCGCTTCTTTTTGTTGACTAAAACAAATGATTTTGAAATATTGATTGTTGGAATAAATAACTCGAACGTTCTACCATGTTCATGCCAAACAACAATACTGGTACTGAAATATACTGTGGGTTATAGCTTACCGAAAACTACCAGGTACTTCCAAGGTCACAAACTGCTCTGCAATGCTACATTAATCTGTTGATATGTTTATAGCGCTGCACAACAAATGGCAGCACTTGTGAATGGTAAAAAGTATGAACATTCACAAATGTGTACATCAGCTCCAAATTGAAGAAAAATATTTCTGTTGCAGTTAAGACATAGGAAAAATTAATGTACACAAGTGTAACCACATGGTCTGAAAGGGTTAAGGTAGGAAATCCGTAAAACAGATTCGACTTCAATGCAATTTACACTCCTGGAAATTGAAATAAGAACTCCGTGAATTCATTGTCCCAGGAAGGGGAAACTTTATTGACACATTCCTGGGGTCAGATACATCACATGATCACACTGACAGAACCACAGGCACATAGACACAGGCAACAGAGCATGCACAATGTCGGCACTAGTACAGTGTATATCCACCTTTCGCAGCAATGCAGGCTGCTATTCTTCCATGGAGACGATCGTACAGATGCTGGATGTAGTCCTGTGGAACGGCTTGCCATGCCATTTCCACCTGGCGCCTCAGTTGGACCAGCGTTCGTGCTGGACGTGCGGACCGCGTGAGACGACGCTTCATCCAGTCCCAAACATGCTCAATGGGGGACAGATCCGGAGATCTTTCTGGCCAGGGTAGTTGACTTACACCTTCTAGACCACGTTGGGTTGCACGGGATACATGCGGACGTGCATTGTTCTGTTGGAGCAGCAAGTTCCCTTGCCGGTCTAGGAATGGTAGAACGATGGGTTCGATGACGGTATGGATGTACCGTGCACTATTCAGTGTCCCCTCGACGATCACCAGAGGTGTACGGCCAGTGTAGGCGATCGCTCCCCGCACCATGATGCCGGGTGTTGGCCCTGTGTGACTCGGTCGTATGCAGTCCTGATTGTGGCGCTCACCTGCACGGCGCCAAACACGCATACGACCATCATTGGCACCAAGGCAGAAGCGACTCTCATCGCTGAAGACGACACATCTCCATTCGTCCCTCCATTCACGCCTGTCGCGACACCACTGGAGGCGGGCTGCACGATGTTGGGGCATGAGCGGAAGACGGCCTAACGGTGTGCGGGACCGTAGTCCAGCTTCATAGAGACGGTTGCGAATGGTCCTCGCCGATACCCCAGGAGCAACAGTGTCCCTAATTTACTGGGAAGTGGCGGTGCGGTCCCCTACTTCACTGAGTAGGATCCTACGGTCTTGGCGTGCATCCGTGCGTCGCTGCGGTCCGGACCCAGGTCGACGGGCACGTGCACCTTCCGCCGACCACTGGCGACAACTTCGATGTACTGTGGAGACCTCACGCCCCACGTGTTGAGCAATTCGGCGGTACGTCCACCCGGCCTCCCGCATGCCCACTATACGCCCTCGCTCAAAGTCCGTCAACTGCACATACGGTTCACGTCCACGCTGTCATGCTACCATTGTTAAAGACTGCGATGGAGCTCCGTATGCCACGGAAAACTGGCTGACACTGACGGCGGCGGTGCACAAACGCTGCGCAGCTAGCGCCATTCGACGGCCAACACTGCGGTTCCTGGTGTGTCCGCTGTGCCGTGCGTGTGATCATTGCTTGTACAGCCCTCTCGCAGTGTCCGGAGCAAGTATGGTGGGTCTGACACACCGGTGTCAATGTGTTCTTTTTTCTATTTCCAGGTGTGTATTTACCGTTGTATTTCACTCCAGGAGCATATTCACGGTACTGTACAGACACAAAACAAAAACTAGATTAAAATGCTGTGAGCAATATGATCTACAAGGCAGCAAGGTAACAAACTGCGATAACAGCTTCCATAAGAAGGTACTTACTTCAAAAATGCAATGACAATTCATCATTTCGTGTCATATATTTTTCAAATTCCAGTGAACGTAACTTAGGTCAAGTAGCTCATTCTGAACCGAATAACTTTGTCAAATACAGGCATTAATCACTAAAAATAAAAATGTTAAACCGGCTGAAGATAGTCAACAACAGAATACCATATGATAAAAGTATCATAGTGAACTGTATTTAGGTACGCTGCTTTTAATTTAGTTGAGAATTTATTACAGTGAGTGCACGTGTAACTTCGTTTATCTTTGGAAACATACAGTGTAGGGTGTTCTATAACATCAAAAACATGTTCTTTGTATTCAGATCTTCTGGCACGTAGGTGTCTCTAATTTTCTACGCTATAATGGCTATGCAGACCTTTAAATTTGCTTGTGTGACTGTAAATCAACGATATTAAGCGTAAATAAACCCGTGAGTAAGCTGTATTAATTTCTGTTTCACGCTGCTAATCGAGAGTCGATTCTGTGGTGAATCTAATGACACCTCAGACTCAATTTGAGAAAAACAGCGATTTCACTTGGTTTATCCCAGTGTTCGACATTACATAGAAAACATATGACAGAAATAGTGCCTACTTCTTGTTGAATGTGTTGCTTGCCTTGCAGCGCTAATGACGAAAATGGTGACGCTGTTTATTGCTTTTGGAATACTATCTACCGTGGGGATAATGTGGAGATACTCGAGACTATACTTACAATATATATCCATCACTGTGCCTCGATATGCAACCAAGAACGTATCTAATTTCTAAAAAACTTAAAGAACCTTTAGATTAAGCCTCATAATTGTGAATTAACTTCTTTATGTCCAATACAGAATTTGTCAGAAGCAAATGCAATGTTGAAGCAGAAGCATTAGATCAGATAAATACATTTTAATATATTGATACAAAATATGTATTCGTAAGGCACCTCGGAATAAGTCACTATAAACATCACTTTTACATTATAAGTCCTTAACAGTACGTACTTACCAATTGCCTTGAACAATTATTTATCACAGTTTCACGTCATTAATTTATCTGAAACGTAACCTGATGCTGTACATACGAAAACCTGTTCAGCCATTAAATACAATTTCCTACAATTTTTTATCGTACCACTTTACGCTTCACATTTGACCAACCCCTTTAATGTAATGCCTTTCTTTCGTTCTCGCATAATTACTGTCCTATGTCCCTATACACAGGGACTGTGTATTAATTCCTGTACCATTCACTGTTTACTCCGAATAGGCTTTTAGGTTCTGATTTACAAACGCTCTCTGGGCTTTGTGGTGTGTTTAAGAAACCGCTTCGTTACTCGAATTACAAAGCTGGTTGGATACTGTGACGTGTACTTTATAAGTAGCTGCTAAGAACGCACCCATCTCTAAAAATTCGAAAATAGCTTGCGGGCTATTTATATTACAGGAGGAAAACAGTGCACGAGCTATTCATGTAACGGAAGCAATATGGACACGCAATGACAGAAAAAAAAAGAAGAAGGTTTGGGATAGCTTTTACCTTTCGACACCTAGGAAGACCGCAGCTCATTACGTTTATGTGGTAATAAGATGAAAGTGTAGTGTTTCTATCTTCCCCACTGCACCAGTGCAGATATTTCAGAGAATACATATGGCAGGAAGGCAGTAATTTCAAGCGTCTCCTCTGAAGTGCTGCCAACATTCCAAAGTAAAACTGGCAGTGTTCTCACTAATGACAGCCTTACAGCTGCAGAAAACTCTCACGTGGGGGTATTCGTGTATTACGGCCGTTCCGTTTTAACGCTGCAACATTGGATGAGATAGACGTGTTTCGTCTTTATCTGCCATATAACATCTGCTTCGAATAAAGACCTCCGAAATGCGCTTTGCATGATTGTCTTTAGCCATATGTGTCAAGATATTAACGTCAAATGTTTCGAATACTAAACAGCCTCCGCAGTCGACGTCCTGGCGGCGCCCCTGAGAAGTTGTGGTATATTCGGAACTAAGTCTGTTCGAATACTGTTGGTAGCTCAAATTTTCGCTGCCAGTATTTAGCCGGCAAGGGGACTAGAGGTAGTTGCATTAAATTCCTGATTATTAGTTTTTGTGCCAATGTGCTGTATTGAACTTCATACTTCTCAGCAGTGTCTCACGAAATGAGGGATTATGATACTGTTTATGGTGATCGCCCCGTAGGGTGGCGACATTAAGCTCGACAGTTGCGTTGTTACTATTCAAGAAGAGTGGGCTGACAACAGGTTTCATCCTCACTTTTCTCTCACGACCCTCATTATATTCAAACAACTCAAAAATTACACTGCAAGAAACACGCATCCATTACACTCGCCTACACACCATAAACATACGTACGGTACAGCTTTCAACTTTCGGTAAGGAAATGGCCCAATGGCGCGGAGGAGGAACATCCGTTCCTACTATGTTACCCATCCACGATTGCCACACAAGAATTAGTTTTTAATGTCCAACACGATTAACTATGTAGGTATTACTGTGCTATGAATATACCGACATATCTAACTGAAATGTATTTGTTTATTAAGGAAATCACGTGTTATTCACAGCCATTTTCACATCAATTATTTTTGTAATGAAATTACTGTATTAAAAACTGAAACACACAGTATTAATTTTCCACAAAATTTGTTTTATCTTTTGTTGTGAAATAGCCTTCTACGCAATCACCAACTGATATAAAATATTGTGTAACATTAGCACTACGTACATCTGTCTATCAGTAGTGGGGCAACTGTCGCAAGAGCACAATTTAGTTCTGCGTGATGCATACACTCAGTAACTAGCAAACATCCTGGGGTAAACCTACTATTATGCTAAATGATTTATCACCCCCTTCGGTTGATTCATGTATCTCAGAGGATAATCCATCCTTCTGAGAAACCCCCAAACTTTCCCCCTTCCCCTTTACTTTCTCCAACCCTCTGAGGAACCACCAACTTCCACTTCCCCGAACACTGATACAAGCACACTTCTGTTGTCAAATTAATTGACTAATGGATTAAAGTTATGCATATATTACCCCTTTCCTCTCCTGGAAACACACCAGTCTTCTCCTCACCTCACCCACTATCCTCCTCTCTCCCATCTGGGTATTGGCGGAAATAGAAATAGTCTGTGCCGAGTTTCCGGATAGGGAAGACATAGGGAATTTCCTCTCCTTATTTTGGGTGTTACCACGTTTTAAATTTGCGTGAAATGCTCAGCCCCCTGCCTCCACCGTCCCCCACCCTCCCTCACCCTCCCCCATCCTCCCCCACCCATCCCCCACCACCAGTGGACATTCCACACCCACCTCTCGTCCCTATCTCGACATCCCTCCAAAAAACTGTTGGTGGAAAAAATCTATGACTTGTTGGACTGAATGTATCCCACAGAAGAAAATTCAGTTACAATGAATTGGACATATTAGTTAATTAGAAATATGAATTGTTTATTTATAAAACTGAATTTCCCAGCGATGGATCTCTCTTGTATTTGGTGGTAAAGCTCATCATTTTCTGCTGTTTTGGAAGATGCACATCTTACAAAATATGCACATCAAAAACAGATTTGCATCACCTCAGTTACGAGAGTTCCGGAACCTGTACATAAAATTGGAATATAGAATTTATTGCTCATAAATACCACACATGACATGTTGTACCACCATACAGTGAGACCTTCAGAGGTGACGGTCAAGAATACTGTACACTTTAGTACTTCTGATACCTAGTAGCACGTCCTCTTGTATCAATGCATTCCTGTATCCAGCGTGGCATACTATCCACAAGTTCATCAAGGCACTGTTGGTCCACATTGTCGTACATCTTAATGGCGAGTCGGCTTAAATCAGTCAGAGTGGTTGGTGGGTCACGTCATTCATGAACAGCAATTTCCAAGCTATCCCTGGCATGTTAAATAGGATTCATGTCTGGAGAACGTGCTGGCAACTCTAGCTGAGCGGTGTCGATATCCTGAAGGAAGTCATTCACAAGATGTGCACGATGGGAGCTACAATTGTCGTCCGTCAAAACGAATGCCTCGCCAAAATGCTGCCGATATGGTTGCAATATCTGGATGGGATGGCATTCACGTATCGTATAGTCGTTTCGACGCTTTCCATGACCACCAGCGGCGTATGTGAGCCACACATAATGCCACCCCAAAACAGCAGGTCACTTCCACCTTGCTGCACTCGCTGGACAGTGTGTTACGGCGTTAAGCCTGACCGGATTGCCTCCAAACACGTCTCCGGCGATATTCTGGTTGAAGGCATATGCAACAGTGATCGGTGAAGAGAACATGATGCCAATTCTGAGCGGTGCATTCGACATGTTGTTGGGCCCCTCTGTACTGCGCTGCATGTTGTAGTGGTTGCAAAGATGGACCTCGCCATGGACATCGGGAGTGAAGTTGCGCGTCATGCAGTTCGTAGTAAAACGATATACTGTGGTAGCACGAAAAGCATTATTCAACATGATGATGTTGCTGCCAGGGGATCCTCCGATCCATAATCTACAGTTAGCGGTAATCCACTGCAGTAGAAGGGCGGCCCGAGCGAGGCATGTCATCGACAGATACTATCGCTCTGTATCTCCTCAGTGTCGCCCTAACCGCCGTCTGCTTCACGTCTGCTGTGCAGCGAGCTACCTTAATTTAAGTATTATCTGTATTATTCTTACTTGTCACTTCTTCTTCTGCGTGTTTTTGCTTTTAGGAAGCTTTAATAGTAGAGTGCTATTAAGTGTTCCATAGATCTCGTGTTTGTTTTGAATACAGTCAGAGAGAGTCCCTTTAGTCAGCCATAGTGCCAGTAGTGTCAGTGTCGCCCTAACCGCCGTCTGCTTCACGTCTGCTGTGCAGCGAGCTACCTTAATTTAAGTATTATCTGTATTTTTCTTACTTGTCACTTCTTCTTCTGCGTGTTTTTTGCTTTTAGGAAGCATTAATAGTAGAGTGCTATTAAGTGTTCCATAGATCTCGTGTGTGTTTCGAATACAGTCAGAGAGTCCCTTTAGTCAGCCATAGTGCTCGTAGTGCTAGTGTTTGTTTTCAATACCGTCCAGAGACAGGTAGTGCTATTTTCCTTGTTTCTACAAGAAGTGGTTAGCAATCACAGTTTAGTCAATAATCAACCGCCTTTAGTGAATTAGCAGTCTAGTTAAAAGCTGATTAACACTCTATAGTAAATTGATTTCTTAGGATGGCTAGGATGTGTGGCTGCTGTGTACGGACGCAGGAGGAGCTGGCCACTCTTCGCGAACAGCTGAGCGTGTTGATGGCCGCGGTCAGCCGTCTTCAGGCTGCTGCCTCGGAGTGTAGCGGCAGTGGGGAGTCTGGTGCGTCGCATGGTGCACCCCAGGTGTTAGATGCTTCACCCACTGTCCCTGCTGTCGAGACATCTTCGCGGGTACCGGGCGCGGTTGGGCCACCCTCTCCCCAAGGGGAGTGGCGGGTTCAGCGGCGTTCGCGGCGCACGAGGCGGAGGGTCAATGTGGAGGCTGGCCGTGTGGCATCGCCCGCTCTGCCTGTGAGTGGACATGTGGCTGCTCCTTCAGCAAGGTCCGAGCAGGCACACGGGGGGAGGGGTTTATTAGTTATTGGGAGCTCCAACGTTAGGCGGGTGATGGAGCCCCTTAGGGAAATAGCGGAAAGGTCGGGGAAGAAGGCCAGTGTTCACTCTGTCTGCTTGCCGGGGGGTCTCATCCGAGATGTGGAGGAGGCCCTACCGGCGGCGATAGAGAGCACTGGGTGCACCCGACTGCAAATTGTTGCTCATGTCGGCACCAATGACTCTTGCCGTCTGGGTTCAGAGGTCATCCTCAGTTCGTACAGGCGGTTGGCGGAGTTGGTGAAGGTGGAAAGCCTCGCTCGCGGGGTGGAATCAGAGCTAACTATTTGTAGTATCGTTCCGAGAACCGATCGCGGTCCTCTGGTTTGGAGCCGAGTGGAAGGCTTAAACCAGAGGCTCAGACGATTCTGCGGAGAGCTGGGGTGCAAATTTCTCGACCTCCGCTATCGGGTGGAGAAATGTAGGGTCCCCCTGAATAGGTCAGGCGTGCACTACACGCCGGAAGCGGCTACGAGGGTAGCGGAGTACGTGTGGAGTGCACATGGGGTTTTTTTAGGTTAGAGAATTCCCTCCCTAGGCCCGACAAGACGCCTCCTGAGACGCGGCAAGGCAGGAGTAGGCAAAATGCAACAAGGAATAACAATATTAATGTGCTAATATTAAACTGCAGAAGCGTCTATAGAAAGGTCCCAGAACTGCTCTCATTAATAAACGGTCACAACGCCCATATAGTACTAGGAACAGAAAGTTGGCTGAAACCAGACGTAAACAGTAATGAAATCCTAAACTCTGATTGGAATGTATACCGCAGACATAGGCTGGACAGTGAAGGGGGAGGCGTGTTTATAGCGATAAGAAGTGCAATAGTATCGAAGGAAATTGACGGAGATTCGAATTGTGAAATGATTTGGGTGAAGGTCACGGTTAAAGCAGGCTCAGACATGGTAATTGGATGTCTCTATAGGCCCCCGGGCTCAGCAGCTGTTGTGGCTCAGCACCTGAAGAATAATTTGGAAAATATTTCGAGTAGATTTCCCCACCATGTTATAGTTCTGGGTGGAGATTTTAATTTGCCGGATATAGACTGGGAGACTCAAACGTTCATAACGGGTGGCAGGGACAAAGAATCCAGTGAAATATTTTTAAGTGCTTTATCTGAAAACTACCTTGAGCAGTTAAACAGAAAACCGACTCGTGGCGATAATATATTAGACCTTCTGGTGACAAACAGACCCGAACTATTTGAATCAGTTAATGCAGAACAGGGAATCAGCGATCATAAAGCGGTTACTGCGTCGACGATTTCAGCCGTAAATAGAAATATTAAAAAAGGTAGGAAGATTTTTCTGTTTAGCAAAAGTGACAAAAAGCAGATTACAGAGTACCTGACGGCTCAACACAAAAGTTTTGTCTCAAGTGCAGATAGTGTTGAGGATCAGTGGACAAAGTTCAAAACCATGGTACAATATGCGTTAGATGAGTATGTGCCAAGCAAGATCGTAAGAGATGGAAAAGAGCCACCGTGGTACAACAACCGAGTTAGAAAACTGCTGCGGAAGCAAAGGGAACTTCACAGCAAACATAAACATAGCCAAAGCCTTGCAGACAAACAAAAATTACGCGAAGCGAAATGTAGTGTGAGGAGGGCTATGCGAGAGGCTTTCAATGAATTCGAAAGTAACGTTCTATGTACTGACTTGTCAGAAAATCCTAAGAAATTTTGGTCCTATGTCAAAGCGGTAGGTGGATCAAAACAAAATGTCCAGACACTCTGTGACCAAAATGGTACTGAAACAGAGGATGACAGACTAAAGGCCGAATTACTAAATGTCTTCTTCCAAAGCTGTTTCACAGAGGAAGACTGCACTGTGCTTCCTTCTCTAGATTGTCGCACAGTTGACAAAATGGTAGATATCGAAGTAGACGACAGAGGGATAGAGAAACAATTAAAATCGCTCAAAAGAGGAAAGGCCGCTGGTCCTGATGGGATACCAGTTCGATTTTACACAGAGTACGCGAAGGAACTTGCCCCCCTTCTTGCAGCGGTGTACCGTAGGTCTCTAGAAGAGCGAAGCGTTCCAAAGGATTGGAAAAGGGCACAGGTCATCCCCGTTCTCAAGAAGGGACGTCGAACAGATGTGCAGAACTATAGACCTATATCTCTAACGTCGATCAGTTGTAGAATTTTGGAACACGTATTATGTTCGAGTATAATGTCTTTTCTGGAGACTAGAAATCTACTCTGTAGGAATCAGCATGGGTTTCGAAAAAGACGATCGTGTGAAACCCAGCTCGCGCTATTCGTCCACGAGACTCAGAGGGCCTTAGACACGGGTTCACAGGTAGATGCCGTGTTTCTTGACTTCCGCAAGGCGTTTGACACAGTTCCCCATAGTCGTTTAATGAACAAAGTAAGAGCATACGGACTATCAGATCAATTGTGTGATTGGATTGAGGAGTTCCTAGATAACAGAACGCAGCACGTCATTCTCAATGGAGAGAAGTCTTCCGAAGTAAGAGTGATTTCAGGTGTGCCGCAGGGGAGTGTCATAGGACCGTTGCTATTCACAATATACATAAATGACCTGGTGGATGACATCGGAAGTTCACTGAGGCTTTTTGCAGATGATGCTGTGGTGTATCGAGAGGTTGCAACAATGGAAAATTGTACTGAAATGCAGGAGGATCTGCAGCGAATTGACGCATGGTGCACGGAATGGCAATTGAATCTCAATGTAGCGAAGTGTAATGTGATGCGAATACATAGAAAGATAGGTCCCTTATCACTTAGCTACAAAATAGCAGGTCAGCAACTGGAAGCAGTTAATTCCATAAATTATCTGGGAGTACGCATTAGGAGTGATTTAAAATGGAATGATCATATAAAGTTGATCGTCGGTAAAGCAGATGCCAGACTGAGATTCATTGGAAGAATCCTAAGGAAATGCAATCCGACAACAAAGGAAGTAGGTTACAGTACGCTTGTTCGCCCAATGCTTGAATACTGCTCAGCAGTGTGGGATCCGCACCAGGTAGGGTTGATAGAAGAGATAGAGAAGATCCAACGGAGAGCAGCGCGCTTCGTTACAGGATCATTTAGTAATTGCGAAAGCGTTACGGAGATGATAGATAAACTCCAGTGGAAGACTCTGCAGGAGAGACGCTCAGTAGCTCGGTACGGGCTTTTGTTGAAGTTTCGAGAACATACCTTCACCGAAGAGTCAAGCAGTATATTGCTCCCTCCTACGTATATCTCGCGAAGAGACCATGAGGATAAAATCAGAGAGATTAGAGCCCACACAGAAGCATACCGACAATCCTTCTTTCCACGTACAATACGAGACTGGAATAGAAGGGAGAACCGATAGAGGTACTCAGGGTACCCTCCGCCACACACCGTCAGGTGGCTTGCGGAGTACGGATGTAGATGTAGATGTAGATGTAGGTCCAAACAACATCGCTTTGATCACTCCAAGATGCATGGACACTTCCCTTGTGAGAGCCCCTTCAGGCACAAAGTAACAATGGGCACGCGATCGAACGGCTGTATTGACCGTCTACAGCCAAAACTAGCCGTGTGCCTCCTTCTTGGTGGAATTACAGAAGCTGATCGGCTATCGAACCCCCTCTGTCTAACAGGCGCTTCTGATGCATGTTTGTTTACGTCGTTGGGCGGCTTTAGTGACATTTCCGGACAGTGAATGAGATTGTGTCTGTGACACAGCATCCCAACTCACCGTCTGTCTTCAGGAGTTGTGAGAACCAGGGTGATGCAAAACTATACTTGATGTGCGTACGAAAAGAAGAAATAAAATATGTAAACAGTTCATTTATCCGAACTTGCATAAGATTTCTGACGGAAAGACAACTTTCCAAATGCACAGATTGCACATATTTTCTTTTTCATGCACATGTGCGTAGAACAGTGTTCAGTGATTGCAGAAGTGTCAGGCCCTTGACGGCAGCAGGCCCTGGTCGCGTACTACGGAATCCTTGAACAGAACATCAGGTGTCGGCGTCCCCTTCTTACCAGACACTCTTCTTGTTTTGCTCCCAAACACACACTTTTCCTACCAGGTCAGAGAAAGCGGCCTCTGTGCTCGCCCTGTTGTGCAAATTCTGAATTAGATAGTTCACAACAGCACAGGAAATACACTGGGAGAAGAAACGTTGCCAGCTGTCCTCTCTCCTATTCCCTCTTCACCTTATCCTAGCTCCTCCAGTTATTTCCTATCAAAGCATCAGGAGGGTGGAACTCTTTCTGACAACTGAGAAATTCCTGTTGAAGCACGTGCTCCTTTCCTGTCTCCATTTGTCTTACTCCCTCCTTCCCCTTCCCCCCCCCCCTCTCTCTCTCTCTCTCCAGTTGGTACTTCTGTTTGTGTGTGAACCAACGTCTCCGAAGATGCAGATCGAGGATTTCATCTCTCCTCTAAATATTATTTACCTATTGGCTAATGCTGGGGCCGAATGGAGAGCTGACCAGTTTCGATGTCAAAAATAGAGGGAAATAGTCCATTTTCTCTCCCCTGACAAATTAATTGTCTAATAATTTACAGGAGTGAGATAGATCTCTTAAAAAACTTACAACCATTTTACAATGATTCTTCTTTGTAATAAAAATATTTTCAACGATTGAGAGTCACTAACAAACATTTTTCGTGTGAAGTAACTAAATTTCAGCCACAAATGGACAGCAGCACTAAATATATCTGAGTTTCTGTATGCACCTGCGTTTGACAACACTAACACTCTCCTCCACCACAATGTTTCCACGAAACAAATCAGTCAAAATTATCCTTCCGATCACACACGGTCACCGCTGGAAAGAGCACGCAATCCGCCAGCTGCTGACAGTTGCCTATGTAATATGTTGTATCTGTCACGGAAATTCTTTGACTATGTATACATATTTCAGTTCTGTGAATTTTTTAAACTTTTTGATTAAATTTAGCTTGTGGATTTAAATAACTACTGGAGTAAATGTTTTATAATGTACAGTAAATGACTTGGTCCGTAGTTAGTGAATATAGGGTTGAATGTACAAACGTGGAAAAGCCCTGCAGCTAGGGGAGTAGCCTAGCGGAGTGGAAAAGTTGTGGTTGGCACGCAAGTGGCAACTCGTCCTCTGTCAGAGTTAAGGAGTCTGGGCTGAGCAGCGCAGTCGTTAATATGACGCCAATAGTAGCGGAGCATTGTGGCTCATATTCTTGGAGTTTTGAAACAAGAAGAACTTGAGAGCAGTATTTATGGGCCACGGATGCAGCATTTGCTGATACTACTATCTCGGCAGTGTTTTTATTTAATGATAACCGTGGTGTTGTTAAAAACTCTGTTTTTTACACCCGTAAATATCACAAATCACAAACTTGGACAGGAATCATATCCTAGTGAACTTAATTCCGAATGTAATAATTTATTATGGAAAGACTCATTTGGCTGCTGTAAAAATAGCTGTGTTGGCTTTCTAATATGTGGAGTTACAATGTTGAAAGTTCAGTTTTATAGTTTGAGAAATTTTTATACACTTTTTTGCATTTTTATGCATCTTTGTGCACTTTGACCATAATTAAAAAGTTTTATCAGTGTTCGTTTCATGAGAAAGTGTTTGAATTTGAATTGAATGTTGTGATGGCATTTGCACAGCCAAGTATATTCTGAGTAGGTTAAAAGACTGCTTATCAAAGCACATTTGTTGTTTAGAGGGTTGTAGTTTGTTGTGATTTAACAATCCGGAATCCTTACCGTTTCTCATACATACTTGTGTAATTTTATTAATGAGCAGGGTTCTTCAAACAACGAAAGTTTAAGTGCCCAAATGTACTAGAGTAGTTAGGTAATGAAGCAAAGGAAAGGATGGTTTCAGAGCCAGTGAAATTAGATTTGCATTCTGTTTAATTGCTTTAATCCGAACTTAAGAAAGAAACATTTACTAAATTAGCTATTCTCTTACAAGTTGGTTAATGGAGCCATACAGACCCTATGCTAGACAATGATGTTATAGAATATGATAGTTAACAGACCCCCTCATTTAATTGAAAATCATTTGACGGACTTCCCTGTTTATTATTGCTACTAGTTTCATGCGTGTTGGTGATTGTTCTATAAACTGCTGCATTTAGTTCATGTAAGGTACGTGTTGTCAAGAGTTACTGTTTGCTATCTCATTGGCCATTTCTTTGCTTGACTTTCACGTTAGCAGTACATTTATCTGCAAGTTTAGATTACTGTGTTGTAGTGAGGACAGATGAAAAGTAAGAGTTTAATGTGTGTGTGTCAAAGAAGATTGGGTTAATCTTAACACTGCCTTCTACTTTATTATATTGCTTGAGACAGGAATGCCTAATTAGGCTGGCGACCGATATTAATGTGTATTGTTACAACTTGTTTTTATGCTGGGAGAGCGTCTCCTCCTGACCCACCTGTTTACTGTTGGTTATACTCTGCTGGAGTGTTTCGGAAACGAATCCTGTTTGATTACTCTGTTCCGATTAGGTTATCACATGGCCACAACTTTCTCAAAAATTCCTCACAGAGGTGTAACGTTAGCATCGATTGCCGTTTACGGTGATTGGTGTCACCGTCACAACAGCACAGCGTCTCTCTCTCTCTCTCTCCCTCCTCGTTATTTTTTATAACATCTAAAGTCCTCCCCTGGTAGCTGGAGATGAATATTAGGTGATGAATCACTTCATAAAAGGAAGCTTTTTATGGGTCACTGGGTATTGAGAATTCTGATTAATTACAATACCTCTACTGATCGATTTCCTACAGGTCTTGAAACTATGAATATGGTCACTGATGTTGGTACATGGGTTTCCTCTTGGTACCTCACTTACCCACTATATCTTAGATAGCTCAAAAGAGGAACCGGGATTGGAATATGGATGGCAGTCACAAGTTATAATTAAAACAGTTTATTGACATTACGCCTTTTAAGGAATTTCACCATTACAAATTGTGGATGAGCCACTAGATAAAACTTTGTAAATACAGCTATAAACCCAACTTACTCAGTACTCAAATATACAGCCACTTAAGAGAAAGTTATCAAAAACTCAATTTTCCAGGCATTTATAAACAAGTTAAGTATAGCAATTATCAAGTTCTTCACATAGACACTTCCGCAAACTCCTTAAAACCAGTTATTACTCTAATATGACCACACTTGAAACATTATTTACTAAACTACCCTAATAAACTTAGTGTTTCAATCCTTTAAAGTAGCACTTTTTAAAAGGACAATTACAAACTTAACGTAGCTGGACACTGAGCCCCTCGCTTAATTGTCTCTTATTAAGAAAACAGAATGACTGACAAACTTCAGAAATTCAAGTTCCCATATAGGATTCCCCTCACAATACATTTAATTAAAACAGTTAACAACGAAGGGTGACTTAATGACACTTCAACATTAGTGCCAAGCTAATATCCAATTACATAACATGATAGAACCACTTATATAGAAACTACAGCAGAAACACTGATCTTTAAAAATGATTGTTCAAGTGCTCAGACGTGTTAATAAAAGTCTACTAGAACGAGCTGCCCAAAGAACTCAGCAGATGCTATGGAATTTAAAGTTTAGCCACTTGCTAGTCGCTGAAGTAAGGAAACAGGTTCGTACGAGAACAGGTTACATACAATATATATTTATATATCTACCAGCCTAACCCGCCTCGGCGGAAAGAAGATAAGTACTGAACTTTCTAAGGCGGTATCTGAACAACTCCCGGTAGTGACCAGGTTCTTAAACACTGCCAGGCCTAGACCTCGGATCACATGTAACTCCTCGCCAAGATGCTGGAACGATCAAAGGTTTTTGCCTTAATCACAAAGACATTCTAATGACTCTAAAACAGAAAACTCGGCAGAACCTTTGACTCGATGTACGGGTAAGGGTGCAAAGTAACATGTTACACTGCTGACAGTTTTGCAATTTTGACCTTAAGCATTTTACACATAGATAACTGTATTAATAGAGCGCAAGCTTTGAAAACGCGAACATACAATCATTTGATTACAAGAAACACAGAGCACTAGTAATATTTCTGAGAAAACTTACAGATAACGGTCACCATCTACTAGGCCAACTGATCTCTTCCACACCGTCTTAAAGTTAGACTATTAAAGTCTAACAATAATAATAAAATTGAAATGCCTCTGATTGCCTCGGTCAACAAAACACAGTTATGACCACTTACTTCAAATTAAGTATACAATACGGAGCGGGTTCCACAGCTTCACCGGTTCACTTCAAATTTAGTTCCCAGCGAAGTCACAGAGCTTGTATCTCCAAGCTGCCCATTTCGCCAAAACACCGGACCAATTTGAAGCCAAAAACATGTAACAGTCATCACGCTCGTTCGGCAGCCGTTGACACTCGTCTCCCAATGGACGTCACGAGATCTCGAGGGTTACCCGTTGCAGGCTAACAACAAAATCGCCTCTCCCGCCAATCCGGATGGTAAGACATGGGAAAAGAAAAGACAGCTTAGCTCAACCACAATCGACCTCAACGATAGATGAACAACGTAACACTGGTGCCAGCTCGCCACGGCTCAGATGACTATAGTCAGGTCTAAATAATTTATTAAGTTACCCCACTGGGAATTTTATACCGTAATGTTTAGAGTGTAGTTTCTTGCAGTATTTTTGAAGTTGTGTGTTGTTACCTGTGCTAAGCACAACGCGTAATCATCATATGTAAAACTGTATTCAACCTTGAAAGAGAGTCGATTACTTTCAAAAAAAGATTTTTCAAAATTGTCCATGAAAATTTCAGTAACGACTAGAATAAAGGAGGCTTCTCATGGGGAGAGCATCCAAATGTCTGAATATCTCGCCACTGAAGAGGAATTAATTTTATGTTAGGTGTGTATCTAACTTGTGTTAGCTGTGACAACAAAGTTAACTCCTGATTAGGTGTGTGACAATAGTTATACATTCCTTAACGAGTACAATAGTGAACAAGTTTCTATCATCAAAATAAAGTAGCTTGGCACTACAGGAAATTTACAAGTCTTTCAACTTGATCAGTAATTTCGCTGAATTAGCATACAAAGAAATTACAGTTGTTGGCTCCAACTCGGCATTAACTGAAATCATTGAGGAAAGTTGAAAATGTGTACTGGACCGGTATTCGAGCATGAGCGTCATGATTGCTCTGTGATCAGAGCATCTGACTACTAAGCATGACACCAGGGTTTGATGCGCCGTCTGACACAAATTTTAAACTTTCTCAACCGATTTCGATCAACGCCTGCTTGTAACCAATATCTACGACTCGTTTGTGTCTTAATTCGTAGCTGCCGAATCTAAAACGGATTGTTTTCTTTGGGACATGTCAAAAGAACACACACACGCACACACACACACACGCACACACATACACACACAAACAGACAGTCACTCTCTCTCTCTCTTTGTCACACACACACACACACACACACACACACACACACACACATAAGCGCGCGTACTCTCAGAGCAATCCTGACACTCTTGCTCGAATACCCGTCCAGTACACATTTTCAACTTTCCTCAATGATTTCAGTCAATGCCGACTTGCAGCCAACAACTGTAGTTTCTTTGTGTCCCAATTCAGCGAAATTTGTGATCAAGTTAAAAGACTTGTAAATTTCCTGTAGTGCCAAGCTTTGTGTGTGTGTGTGTGAGTGTTTGTGTGTTAATTAAGAATGTGGTGTCACCGCCAGACACCACACTTCCTAGGTGGTAGCATTAAAATCGGCCGCGGTCCGTTACTATACGTCGGACCCACGTGTCGTCACTATCAGTGATTGCAGACCGAGCGCCGCCACATGGCAGGTCTAGTCTAGAGAGACTCCCTAGCACTCGCCCCAGTTGTACAGACGACTTTGCTAGCGATGGTTCACTTTCTACATACGCTCTCATTTGCCGAGACGACAGTTTTGAATAGCCTTCAGCTACCTCATTTGCTACGACCTAGCAAGGCGCCATATTCAGTTACTATGTATCCTGAACAGATAATATTGTGAATCATGAGAGCGACGTTCATCAATAATGGATTAAAGTTAAGTATCAAACGAATTCCGTGCGATTTTTGAATTCCCATTGCTTGTCATATCCCAGACATCAAATCAGTACAGTCCCTCCTCACGCCAAAACGCGTGCATTTCGGCCTCCCCTAGTAACACGGTGTTGGCTCTTCTGCCAACACTACAAAGAATACCCTGATTGGTTTTAGACATTTGATCCTCACTATGTCATTTAACTCGCTGGCTAATCTGTTACATGGAGATAAGAATAAAAACACCACAGGACGGACTAGAACATTAGCGACATTATCTGTACGAAGTTTATGGAGGTCACATGGCGTAGGAGCTATAGGATTCATGTTGGTGAGGAAGCAGGCATCAGATTCCGATATACTTTTACACTGTTGTGTTAAAATGGCTCTGAGCACCATGGGACTCAACTTCTGAGGTCATCAGTCCCCTAAAAGTACTTAAACCTAACTAACCTAAGGACACCACACACATCCATGCCCGAGGCAGGATTCGAACCTGCGACTGTACCGGTCGCGAGGTTCAAGACTGTAGGGCCTAGAACCGCTCGGCCACTCCGGTCATCTTACACTGTTTAGTAAAACTTATATCATCGTATGAGTGTGTGGGGTCTTTCTGTAACTGTTGGAAGCTGGTGGATTTTAAGAAACTTCCCACATTGTTAACATAGAGGCATTTGTGCAGATTGTTTTATTTTGGTTACTATAATGTCTTTTGTTGCGATGACATTTTATTTGTATAATACAGCTGCATCAATTCCCTGCTTAATCTCACTTTTATACCTTAATCAGTTTGTAATTTAGGACCTATTAAAGACAATATTATTTTGTAACATGTCACCAAAGTTTATTTCTTAATTAACTCTCTTCTATGATAAACTGTTGTAACTTGTATATTTATCCATTAGTTAATGTGTCACATATTTTAACTTAGTATAATAATCTTCCATCGCCTTTACACTGAAATAATCACTTTCTTATTACTAAATCTACCATTAACGTTTCTCATGTATGGAATTGAGATTCTCTGTAGATGCACTACTTTCAAATCTTTGATCCAACAATATTTCACTGTACCACAGACTGACCTTTTTATTTGATTGCCGAAAACGTATTTGTGAAATAAATAGTAAATATTGTAGAATATGACGCCAGAGTTAAAATATACTACCACGAACCTGCGGAACAGTCGATCGGTGTAACTGTGAGAAAGGTTGATGTAAGTTGAAGCAAAAGTTGATGACATTATGCATTTGTGGAAACGATCTTAATAGCAGTTAATAGGTCATCCATCAACTATGGTAAAGAAGGCTTAGCGTGTGAATCTACGCCATCTTTCTACCTCTGTACTCTTGCCTTCCGCTACATGTCCAGTGAGAGGACTTCTTCTTGCAGAAGCACGACGACATCGGCTTGGATACTCATCGATCTCCTGTTTGGGCGTTTGTGTTGGTGTAAATTGCACAAAAGCATGAGTTACTCTTTGCTCCAGCACTTTCATAAATCTTGTGCTGTTGACTGGCCGAATCTGAATTCCCCGATCGATTCTTTTACGATTAGTGGTTCAATGCTGTTGGCAGTGTTCTGAGACGATCTCGATCTACATGTACATGGCTACTCTGCAATTCACATTTAAGTGCTTGGCAGAGGGTTCGTCGAACCACAATCATACTATCTCTCTACTACTCCACTCCCCAACAGCGCGCGGGAAGAACGAACACCTAAACCTTTCTGTTCGAGCTCTGATTTCTCTTATTTTATTTTGATGATCATTCCTACCTATGTAGGTTGGGCTCAACAAAATATTTTCGCATTCGGAAGATAAAGTTGGTGACTGAAATTTCGTAAAAAGGTCTCGCCGCGACGAAAAACGTCTTTGCTGTAATGACTTCCATCCCAACTCGTGTATCATATCTGCCACACTCTCTCCCCTGTTACGTGATAATACAAAACGAGCTGCCCTTTTTTGCACCCTTTCGATGTCCTCCGTCAATCCCACCTGGTAAGGATGCCACACCGCGCAGCAATATTCTAACAGAGGACGAACGTGTGTAGTGTAAGCTGTCTCTTTAGTGGACTTCTTGCATCTTCTAAGTGTCCTGCCAATGAAACGCAACCTTTGGCTCGCGTTCCCCACAATATTATCTATGTGGTCCTTCCAACTGAAGTTGTTCGTAATTTTAACACCCAGGTACTTAGTTGAATTGACAGCCTTGAGAATTGTACTCTTTATCAAGTAATCGAATTCCAACCGATTTCTTTTGGAACTCATGTGGATCATGTCACACTTTTCGTTATTTAGCGTCAACTGCCACCTGACACACCATACAGCAATCTTTTCTAAATAGCTTTGCAACTGATACTGGTCTTCAGATGACCTTACTAGACGGTAAATTACAGCATCATTTGCGAACAATCTAAGAGAACTGCTCAGATTGTCACCCAGGTCATTTATATAGATCAGGAACAGCAGAGGTCCCAGAACGCTTCCCTGGGGAACACCTGATATCACTTCAGTTTTACTCGATGATTTGCCGTCTATTACTACGAACTGCGACCTTCCTGACAGGAAATCACGAATCCAGAATCACTAATCACGATCAAGTGAGTGTCCTGGGCACGGTGCTTCGTCATAACTTAAAGTTACTGGTCTCGAGCACAGTCTGTAGCGCTTCCTCATTCATGTCAGAACGTCCAAGTAGATTTGGAGACATCCTTTGGTTCAAACGAACATTGCCTCCCACCATCTTCAACACCAAGTCACACACGAAGTATGAACTTCCGCGCTATGCCTTGCAGTGCGCAATTTTAGTGAGCCTTCTCAACTCAGACATGTGTGCGCAATTGCATTACGTCCTCGTTGCCTGTATCAAACCCTTCGGCATGGTCACACTAGATGGTGTGTGTAACGCTATGTAAGTCAATATATCTCTTTAGTGCCAACAAAATTCGATCCACTGTTGGACCAACTCTAGAAGTACAGCTCTGTGAGTACCACAACTGAATAGCACAGTGCACTATTTAGTTGTCGTACTTCCTACTTTAACGTACAACGGCAGTATAAAGTCAGGGCACATAGACACAGGCAACAGAGCATGCACAATGTCGGCACTAGTACAGTGTAAATCCACCTTTCGCAGCATTGCAGGCTGCTATTCTCCCATGGAGACGATCGTACAGATGCTGGATGTAGTCCTGTGGAACGGCTTGCCATGCCATTTCCACCTGGCGCCTCAGTTGGACCAGCGTTCGTGCTGGACGTGCAGACCGCGTGAGACGACGCTTCATCCAGTCCCAAACATGCTCAATGGGGGACAGATCCTGAGATCTTGCTGGCCAGGGTAGTTGACTTACACCTTCTAGAGCACGTTGGGTGGCACGGGATACATGCGGACGAGCATTGTCCTGTGGGAACAGCAAGTTTCCTTGCCGGTCTAGGAATGGTAGAACGATGGGTTCGATGACGGTTTGGATGTACCGTGCACTATTCAGTACCCCTCGACGTTCACCATAGGTGTACGGCCAGTGTAGGAGATCGCTCCAGACACCATGATGTCGGGTGTTGGCCCTGTGTGCCTCGGTCGTATGCAGTCCTGATTGTGGCGCTCACCTGCACGGCGCCAAACACGCATACGACCATCATTGGCACAAAGGCAGAAGCGACTCTCATCGCTGAAGACGACACATCTCCATTCGTCCCTCCATTCACGCCTGTCGCGACACCACTGGAGGCGGGCTACACCATGTTGGGGCGTGAGCGGAAGACTGCCTAACGGTGTGCGGGACCGTAGCCCAGCTTCATGGAGACGGTTGTGAATGGTCCTCGCCGATACCCCAGGAGCAACAGTGTCCCTAATTTGCTGGGAAGTGGCGGTGCGGTCCCCTACGGCACTGCGTAGGATCCTACGGTCTTGGCGTGCATCCATGCGTCGCTGCGGTCCGGTCCCAGGTCGACGGGCACGTGCACCTTCCGCGGCATGCTACCAGTGTTAAAGACTGCGATGGAGCTCCGTATGCCACGGCAAACTGGCTGACACTGACGGCGGTGGTGCACAAATGGTGCGCAGCTAGCGACATTCGACGTCCAACACCGCGGTTCCTGGTGCGTCCGCTGTGCCGTGCGTGTGATCATTGCTTGTACAGCCCTCTCGCAGTGTCCGGAGCAAGTATGGTGGGTCTGACACACCGGTGTCAATGTGTTCTTTTTTCCATTTCCAGGAGTGTATCTTTGGCATTATATTAAAAGTATGTCAGATTCAAAGACACTCATAATTAATTTAAAATCGTGTGAAATACTGTATACCTTCTCGCAGTCTAAGTAATTACCCTTCCCCTCTCTCTTCCCAAGCATTTCATATGTCAAATATGGCACTCCTTACACACGTGTGATCTTTCACAGGCACAGTAATGTTTCTTTTTTCTCTAATTTATCAAATACTGTAGGCCTTCCGAAAATTTTATGTGTCATATGCAATGTAATCATGCCCGAATCATGTCCGCCCCTCCCCGCCACACACACACACACACACACACACACACACACACACACACACACACACACACACAAATAATGGTTAACGATCACTAAACACTGAACACTAGACGATAAAGGGTAAATGAAAAATGTTTAATTGTAAATGGTTAAATGTGTAAAACGGTATCAGTTTACCTCCAAATGTATGAAATTACCCTTCAAACCGTATCAGCTTGTCCCTGAAGTATAAGCAGTTACACAGGGTATCATCTTGCACCAGCTACTTGCAACACATTTCCCTTGAACAGTACAGTTCTCCTAAAAATTGCAAGAAATTTACACAAAAATTGTAGCAAATATACCTGAAATTGTAACAAATTATCCCAAAATTCTAATTAATTTTTTCTGTACAGTTTCGTCATTTAAATTTCATAATTACAATGTTTTCGCCTTTCCCTTAGATTTAATGACTCACGATAGTTAAAAAATTACGGGTCTTAGTGCTGTGTTCAGATAAAGTTTAAATACTTGAGCTCTCGACCTTTTTCTGTCAGCAATACACTCACACCCACCCACCCACACACACACACACACACATGTATACGAAACACATTTTCAGGATAGGAGTGAAGGTTGTTACATGCTGCTGCGGGACAGAGAAAGTTCTGCCATCAAACAAACCGCTCTTTTATTTACCAACAGAACGTAGTATACGTTGTTTGTTGGGGCACCCAAAGTGTCGTACCCTGTACAAACATCACTGTAGACACCCTTATAGATATTTGTGGGTGTGATGAGGTGCACGAGGCTACCATAGTCTTACTAACACTGTTTAACACAATCTGTTAGGAATTTATTCAAAATATAACAATAATGAAAGCGGAGAACAACTATTTAGGAAATATCTAAAATAATATTCGAACTGCAATGGATTTATCAGGGACTACACTTAGTCTGCTCAGTTCGGTGGCAACTAAATGAAGCTCCTTTCAAAATTAGGTTTTGATATTAATGCAGCTTCACCACATCTACCTTCTAGCGATGTAGTTAGTCTTATAACCCTCATCCTTTGCACATTTTGAATGCTTTTCATTAATTACTTACGAGTCTGAAGTAACTCTTCTCAAACTCGTGTGTGCTCACGTGTTTTGTGGAATAAATTCAACGTATGGCTTCATCCAGGGAGCTTGTCTAAACGGTAAGACTGAATAAATAATTTTTAAACCAGCTTTATTGCCTTAGATTCCTATACTGATGGAATAGTTTTTCTTGTCTCTCTTTGTTCTGATGGTGGTGCCATTCTTTCCAAGCATATGGACAGATCTCAACGCAAATCGTCTACTTTCACTACGTACCCTGTGTCTAAATGATGTTTTACACAGTGTCCATGTCTCTGGACTCTCTCTGGAATAACATATTCGTAATTGGATACCAGTAATCGCTCCGCACCCGGCTGTAATAGGCTACTGATATCGTTATAAATGATGTAAGTTTCGTGCAATTTATCTTCATAACTGACGACGAATCAGCTGTTGGCAGCTGCATATCTCTAATAATAAGGAACAGTTACGTTCCCGAAGCCTTATCCAACCAACTGGAGTTGTTCTGTATTGGTAATAAGCTGCAGTTTTTCTCAAAGAAACTTTCAGTAGAGCGCTCATACCTAACCATGTGAGGTAACATAAGGCACATGATATGGTTCACAATTTAGTCTTAAGGCAAAGGCCGTGAAATCTTTTGAAGACATCATTACAGGTGTTTCACTCTTAAATACATTCCATACAATGCTGCATCTTTCGCATTAAGCCCCTATTGGCCTGTTTATAAACTTTCGTACTTTTCGATTGACGGCAGTTGATTGTCCAGGAGAATCGATAAGTTGCTCACGTATTCGTACGGAAAAAGTAGCATCTGATTCACAATAGTGGTCTTATCATGAGAAGATTTCCTTTTTGCACACATTTTGAGTGAACATGTCAAGAGATGTAGCAAACTGATAAACTGGAAACCTATGGTGAATTTCTTCTCTTGTTACTGGGATACTGCATAAAAATTACCTTCTGATTCACAATAGTGATCTTATCATGAAAACTTTTCGTTTTTGCACGCATTTAGAGTGTATATGTCAAGACATTTAGCAAATTGATAAACTGGAAATGTATGTTGCATTTCTTCTCTTGGTGCGTTACTGGAGTATTACATGTGTTCTTTACGTATTTAAACTGAGTCCTGGTACCTAGGAAGGTTGGACTGGGGTACGATTTTTGACGGGGCCGTAATCAATTGCTGTTGGTTAGTTTATTTTTCAGTCACCTACAATCTATTTGGAGGCAACAAAAAATTAAAGGTGATAATAAATTAATAAGTGTGTCACCGCTGAAGGCCTTCATGACAACAAATTCTAAACTATTTCTCGGCTGAAGGCTCCAATAGTGATACTTAAAACTGTTTCACGGCTGAGAAACTGAATAGCAATCTCAAGAACCAGTTAAACTACTTCAACCTGTAATTACCGTTATTAAAATATTTTTAAGAGAGCAGTCATCAAAATGTCACTGTTACAATACAATTGTCTAATTAAAATTTTTAAGACAAGTAACATCCACAGCTGGAGACCTAAATGACAAACAAATTGAAATTACTTCTAGGCTGAAGGCCCCAATAGATAAAATTTAAAGTCAGTTTCACGGCTGAAGGCCTGAATAGCAATCCTTTAAGAATCAGTTAAACATCTTCAAACTTGAAATTACAGTTACTAAATAAAAAAAACAACAATCAACAAATCTGACGAAACCATGGACTGGGAGGGGGAAGGGGGGGGGGGGCGTAGACGTTGCTCCAAGGACAGACCTGGGAAAGTCACTCAAAACTTCGCAAGCGATGCGACGTTCACTTCACGAGATGCTAACTCAGACTAGTGGCAGTTTAAACGCATGATCAATAATCATTTGTCGAAGATACCTAACGTCCGATGACCAATGCAACGATGGAATAACACACCCAAGCCGGAACCGGCAGTCAGCACAACGTCTTCAGACTGTGGTGTTCAGAGCATCCGGAAGCAGAAATGAACCACTACTGACCACACGACCACACACTACCCGGCTCTCTCAAATGAAGGAAGCTGTCGAACTATACGCCATACCGGACAGCAGCGGCAAGGTGAGGAAAAGTACACTGCCGTAACATACGCTAAGCTCCAGGGGAGGTAACTGGGGCGTTAGCGGTCACTAGGAAGGAAAAATATCACTAGTTTAACTTCACAAATAATGACATATAGAATTCAACAATTAATAATAAGAAGCGGAGGATGGTTAATTAGGTTCGCCTTCCCCAAAAGCTACACTTGCTGCTCTTTGTCTAGGCAACATTGCGAGAAGCAACACGCTAGCAAATGGCGAGATCTCACAATTTCTGAGGTGTCACTACTTGAATGAAGGTCCACTCAACTCAAAATTTCCTGGGTCCGGTTGACAACGAGGTTCTACCTCCAGGCTTGCTCTAGCGCTGCCCTGACCTGGCTGGTCGTTCGTCCCCCAACCGAACTGCCGACTCACACTACAGGGAAACACCACAACGTCGCCCCAAGCATAGTATCACCGTTACTAGATATCGATAACAGCCTCTGCTGCCACTAGCTGACAGACTAGGCTGGCGAACGGAGTGGCTCCAATGAAACAAGAAGAAGACGACAACCGTAACTATAAAAACTAAACGATGCCAGCCTATCAACGGCACCAACGCGAGCCGCAGCACTGCTCAAAAACTTTGAAAAAATTATTGTTTCTAATCATTCCTTACACAATGCTCCATAATTGTTTCAAATTTCTCATTGAAATTTCACCCAAAAAATGAAGACATATTAGTGAACGTTAGTTTGCATGCTTATGTCATATTCATATCTTCAAGTTCAGGACCCTTCTTTCACATCTACGTTTCTTAGAAAAGCTTGTTCTGAATAAACGTCAACGACAGTTAACGAAATATGTGTGGTTTTTTTGTGTCATAAAGTACCCCTTCCCACAGTGTATACATTAGAGAACATGTGTTGGTTCTGCCAAGACTGAGCAAAAGGATATTTTCCCTTTGAAATGTAGGACGTTATCTAAACCCGCCATTGTTTCACTTTAAGATCATAAGTAGGTTATTGAACGACAGAGTGGGACCAAATAACTCTGTAATTAATTTGTGCTGCGCAATTGAATGCCTATCTTAAAAGATAATGATAAAAGTTGGTTTCTGGATTCGGTAGGTGGAGATAGGCGTTTTTCTAATCATAATACCACATGCTGTCAGTAGCCGTGTGGCGAACAGAGGTATTTAGCCTTGCCAGGGAGAGAAAGTATTTATGGCCTCTAGTAATGAAGGCAGCTCTCCCATTCCCGAAGTGAAACGGCGATGCCCTGTCCCATCCTCTTTACTGGACGACTGCTCGCGAAAAAAACAGAAACGTGAATACAGTTTGGAGTGAAATGGAGAGCTCTGTGGTGTCCGCAGTCTGAACGGTTGGCTACAAGAATTTTTAGGAAAGCTTCGATTCTTGCCAACGTCCCTCTGCAAGAATGTAGAGGGGACAGCCTGCAACTGGGTACGCGCTATGCTATTTTAGTAGCGATGCTTTAATATTATATGGAGGGGATTTTCTGTAGCTAGAACGCGTGCGATTGGCACAGAGACGCGGAAAAACTATTGCAGTGCTGTTGTAATATATTTTTCTGATTGCTCCACGAAGAACAATGTCAAAATTTTATGGAGCGCACGTTGAGTAAACACAGTTGGCCTTTGGACGGGGAGCATTGAAGACACTACGGCCATGGGAGCCGGAGAGTAAGGACTTCGCTTGCGGGCGTCGTAGGAAAAAGAGACTTGGGCACTTTCCGGAATAGCCATTGTTTTAAGAGTGTTTTCCCGTGCCTACGTAAATTACGGGATAGAAATTTATAGTAGGTACCCCACCCCCACCTCATTTTAAAGTTCATAAATGATGCCTGATGCATAAACGATGCATGTATTTCCGCCGAGACTCTTGGAAGTGGACATGGCGCCCAAGGTGCTGTTAAGAAGAAGGTAAGCTCAATGAAGCGAGCTGGGCTGCTCGAGGAAATGCGGTGCCGTGGGATTTGCCAAAGTAATCTGCGGGACGATATGATCCACCCTGAAACGCCTGAGAACGTCTTTGTGGCAAGGTACAGCGTAAGCAGGGCCGTCGGACGCAGCCAACTTGGGCACCTTCCGGAGTAGCCAGCTATCCGTTCGAGATTACTTGTGAGACAACGCACTGCTCGTTGCATCATCTATCTTATAGTTTGTATTGCGTGCAGGTGTGATCCTTGCAGTGAGACCCGCTTCACTTGCAAGTTTAAAAGGCCAGCAACCAGTGAGGTTCAATCATTTTCTTTTTTGTATAAATTTGCTAGATTTCATTATCCGTGCATTTGATCATGGGGGAAGCCGCAAAAGTCCTTCCTCCACTTCGCCACTCAATGTATGCCAGTTAAGTTTATCAGTCAATGTACTTGTCTGCATACTAACTTGTCCCTGACTGGAAATAAACATTTTCTTGATCTTTAGAACGTTCTGTAAATCAGGTAGATAATACAACCTGGTATCACTGTTTTTGACATATCTTGTAAGTGGGGAAATAATTTGATAAATTTCATAGTGAGAGAGAGAGAGAGAGAGACAGAAAAAGGTACGGAGAGAGATGTGATATACTCCAGTCAGTAGGTCCGTCTACATAACAATTTGAATTTAATTGCGTTGCGCACACATTGTAGGGTGCTTTTCCGTGCCGATGTAAATTCCGGAATAGAAATTTATAGTAGGTAGCCCACCCCCACCTTATTTTCAACACCGTCGACCCTTGGTCAGAAGTTTGTGCTTTATAATTTTCCGAGACGACTTGAGAAATTATTTTTAGTCAATTGTAGTGTCTGCAGGACTAGTTTCTTAAAATGCGCTTTTTTTTCAGCCGTAGTTGATAAGTGTTTGTGTCTGTCGTTCCTGTGCCACTCGTAACTGTTGTGTTCGCTTCGTTGCCAACAGGGTTGATCAATTTGGATATCTTACTGAGATGGAATGTTATGTTAGTGAAGTGTTAGGATATTTTCTGTGAATTAGCAAGCGAATACTGCACTAATTTAGTTACTGCATGTAGTTGAATGAATGTTAAACAAGATTCACGCGCTTTTGAAACGGGAAAGGTGTGAGAATACAACCGTTTGCGAAATGGATAAGGATTAGATTAGCAAGTTAAACATGATTGACGATGAAATTAATTTCCAACCGCAAAGGTCAAGCATCTAGGGTGACGTAATGACTAGGTTTGATTCAGAGCGAAGAGAACCATTGAGTGAGATGGATGAGAGTATCGATGATGAAATGGTAGCTTCCAAGCTGTACTTCACATCAGAATTTTTTTCCGTTTAGGACAGTAATGAACAGTTTCGCGACAGCAAAGGAGCAGTGTATGAAGCACCAGTTGTGGATAAAGACAGCAATAGAAAGATAATTACAAGTTTCCGAATGTTGTTACTTGAGAAGAAAAAAAAGGGGTATAATGGCAAATCTGGGGTGAAAAAGAAAGGAAGAAATCTGAAGAACCAATGCTTGAGAATATTTCTAAGCATGGAAAAGGAAGGAAGAAATTTGAAGAATCGATGATGGGAAATATTAACAAGACTGTTGGTGAGATCGCCGAAATGAAGAAGATTTCTTCCGATTCGAAAGTTGTAACGAACGAGACGAAGAAAGAAGCAAGGTAAGTTAGAACAGAAGCAGTAGACACAAGAAAGAAGCCACTTGTAGCAAAGAGACAGGCTGAAACAGACAGGTGTACAGTGACACGAACTAAAAACGTTTTAGCGACTCTTCATGAGCATGGAAAGAAGATCGTGTGTGAAACACAGAAAAGTTTTTTTCAGAATTCACAAAGATTAGTTGTAACATGAACGCAAAAACCTGACACAACTAAAGAGGGAGCACATGCGCTTTAGTTCTTAACACTCTGAGATACTGGAAGATATCAGATCAATACAGGAACGTGTAGAGAGGGTTGAAATCCAGTGCGGTAGACGTCAACAGGGAGAGTAGGTGCAGCTGAGACGTACGGAGAAGGATGTACGAACGAAAGGAGTGTATTAGGACGTTATGGAGCCAGTTCATATGGCAGATGAACCGGCTGATAGGTCAGTTGATATAACTTTCGTGCGGGACAGTGAGGCACCAATAATCACCTACAACACGGAGGCCGCGCCTGTGCGTAATTGCGTTCCACTGAAGGCATGAAAATTCCCATATTTAGGAGAGCAGAATGATGGCAGGAGTGGTGGAATGTCGCCAAATCTGATTACTCGTAGCAGAGAAGAAGTGCATGTCTCAGAACATCGAGAATGAATAAATGCGAACCAAGACACTTCTTGTAGGCACAAAATTTGCAGACATATTGAGACACGAAGAGGTCATTACATGACTAATCACGAATTCCTTTCCTGTGCTAACATCTTCATCACAGAGTAGCACTTGCAACCTACGTCCTCAATTATTTGCTTGACGTATTCCAATCTCTGTCTTCCTCAACAGTTTTTGCCCTCTACAGCTCCCTCTAATACCATGGAAGTCATTCCCTCGTGTCTTAGCAGATATTCTATCATCCTGTCCCTTCTCCTTATCAGTGTTTTCCACATATTCCTTTCCTCTCCAATTCTGCGTAGAACCTCCTCATTCCTTACCTTATCAGTCCACCTAATTTTCAATATTCGTCTATAGCACCACATCTCAAATGCTTCGATTCTCTTCTGTTCCGGTTTTCCCACAGTCCATGTTTCACTACCATACAATGCTGTACTCCAGACGTACATCCTCAGAAATTTCTTCCTCAAATTAAGACCGGTATTTGACATTTGCAGACTTCTCTTGGCCAGAAATGCCTTTTTTGCCATAGCGAGTCTGCTTTTGATATCTTCCTTGCTCCGTCCGTCATTGGTTATTTTACTGCCTAGGTAGCAGAATTCCTTAACTTCATTGACTACGTGACCATCAATCCTGATGTTAAGTTACTCATTGCCGATGATGAGGATGAAATGATGATGAGGTCAACACAACACCCAGTCCACGAGCGGAGAAATTCTCCGACCGGCCGGGAATCGTACCTTGGCCCAGCGCATTGGAGGCAAGCGCGTTATCACTCAACTAAGCAGGCGGGCCTACTTGCAAGGAAGAGGACATAGCACGTTTTATGGTAGAAGTGAATTTGTTTTAGAAAGTTTGTGATCAATTTTCCACAGCTAGCAGATCCTCTTAACGAGCTGTGGCGGAAAGGGAAGAATTTTGGTTATGTGATTCCAACATTCCGCGCCCAGTCCCCATAAACGTGCACATAGTAACGCCCCACTGCAAGGGATTGTCGATGTTAATTTAGGTTTCCTGTTTCTGCCGGACACCTCTAATTCATGGGTGGTGACTGCCTTAATCCAATAACAGAAAATCAAACGCTGTTCCACAGCCAATGCGTAAAGGATTCTGTCAGAATCTGAGGTTCAACATTCTGTATACGAGATCGATGATATGGCTGTGTTATTTCCATTATGGTAGATTCAAGTTTTATCAGGAGCACAAGCGATGTGTGTTAGAAACGGATATCAGGCCTTAAACTGGGTGTTAGCACGGCTGCGCCAAACATGCGTATTTCAGCTTTCCAGTTCAATGTCATACATATATAGATGTATCAGATTCAAGTGGATGAAGCGCTGAGTGGTATTTACAGTGAGGAAGTCGAAAAAGCTCTGGCATGTAGCCAAGAGGCATAGATATCTGTATGTAGTGCAATGTGCTGAAATACAAAGTGGTCGCCACCATCCTTGCTTAGCGATCTTGACGAGAAGCAAGAAAGGAGGAAGCGTTAGAGAGCATTTGAAGAGAGTTGCAAGGAGGACACCTTGTGAGTGCGTATTCATAGAAAGGGACGTCTTTTGTTATAGAGATGGGTATGGTGGTAAATCGAAACTATGCTACCCCAGGAAGCGGATGCCAGCCGTTTTTAGTTATTTCGCTCAACAGTTGTGTGGTGGCCATCTGGTGATCAACAAAACCAAAATGAAGACTGGAGACCACCTAACATGGAAAACGATGGGCGCAAAATACAGAAACTAGTGTGTATCTGCTGGGGAAACAGGTAAGGGAAACCAGATAGCAACGCCGAAAAGAGTTTCTTGCATTTCACTAGGGATTTTCGATCGATGGACTTGTAGATTATTTAAGCCAACCTTTGTGTACTAAAAGTGGGAACAGTTTTGTATTTGCAGTCGTGGACGCATTTACAACGATCGTGTGGCTTTTCCAAGCAGAGGTCACAACAGCCTTGAGTATTCTACAATTGTCCACAACCTTCGCGAGTTTTGGTCCACTCAGAATGATGGTGAGCGATTATGTACTCACTTTCGTTTCACTGGAGTTTCGAAAATTTTGTATTAACTACGGTATTACGCACATAACACCTACGCCTTGTTAACCACAACCTCCCTTTACTGAAAGCATAAATAGGAGATTAAAGTTGGCCGTCATAATCTGTCATATTGGGACTCAAGAACAGGTGGGGTATCTCTGTGCACTGGCTTAGTTCGGCATTCAACATCGCTTGCCGTAAGCGCACAGGACAACCACGGTAACGTTGATGTTTCAGTTTTAGATTAACTTCTCGATACGCACCATCTGGTCGTTTCAAGTCCGGATCTAGGTGGGGGCAAATCAGGGTATCTGCCCCGAGCGGCAGTTTTAGAGGGCGCCATATTTATATTCTAGGAGGAAAAGAGATTGTTTCACAAGGCGCATAGCATCCAATGCACGTTGGTCAACCCGTTATTCATACGATTTTGAAACGCACCCTGTTTGGTTTTTGAGTATATTTCAACACATTCTAAGTTGATTTCGGAATGAATCATAAGTTGATTTTAGAATTCGTGAATAGTGTACGTGATGACCCAGCCATCGAATTCCCATGACAATTAGAAATAAAAATCTTTCTCGCAGGGGACGGAGCTATGCTCGCTGAGCAGAATAAACCCCAACGGGTGACTGACAATCGCTGTTTATGTGACTGATTGGATGTGCAAATGTTTAGCATTTTTGTAATTATTAGCGAAATCCACAGACTCAGACTGCCATAGTGGAAACAAACGAGTAACAGGGATAACAGGTAAGGTTTATCCAAGAAAAATAAATATTGCCTGCAAATTTTTGCCAGAACGCTACATTATTGAGGGCCAGTCGTCCAGTACCCAGTTAGCAGTCGCTTAAGTTCTATTCTGGGAATAGCGCAGAAAACGCGTTGCACGGACATGTAATGGCGCCTAATTGAAACGGTGATTCTGTCTGGGTTAACGAAGACAGTCTTCGAATAAATTTTAACAACGGCAAGAACAGATAAAGATTTAGCGATAGCAAGATTATTTGTTAGAACGAGGAAAGTGAAGAAAAGGGGACATCACATTAATTATAGAAGAATATGAAAATTCCAAATTCATAAAAAAACTTTCGTATTACTACTTTCCAATCTCATTCTTGTGAAACTGGTCCATATGAATGAAATGTGGAACTAGTCCCTAAGACAAAGTTTTTTGCTAGGCTTTAGAAGGCTTAATAGGTATCTGATATTGATACTTCGTGATTTATTTCGTTTTGTTATTTATGTAAATGACGTACACATTTATGACCATTTGTGGCAAAACAGTCCCTCGTATTTGGTGTGTGTTCCAGTTGCTCCAATACTAGAAAAGCTTATTTCGTTGCATCTATCAGAGACAAAAAAAAAGGCAATTACATCGAGAAACCTCACCAGTCTTGGGTACTATTCGTATTAACAGCTATTTCAGTATTAGGCTACGACATTTTCATTTTTCATGCAGCAAAACGTTTGACGTACTTTCATGAGGTAATAGACTCTTCCCAGAAAGGAAAGCACGCCCAGTACGACTGTAGTAAGATTAGATAGAAGAAAATGCTGGGCCCAAAGGATTAAAGGAATGTGTGCTGTCTTGCTTCTCTCTTGCCTTACTGGTATTACGTTTTCTGTATTTAACTTTATGTCACATAAAAGAGAAAGCCATCTGCTAATAGGCAATAAAGAGTGAAGATTTTCTGAGGAGTTCTTCTTCTCCCAGTCGCAAATAATTTGACCCAGTATTAATTGCGAGTATATTTAAGTGGTGTAGCATGCCGACTGGAGGCAGCAGAGGCACCATTGGACATTCTAATTTCCAATGTCCGGAAAATAGTCTTGAAGGACTCCTTTATAAAATATACACGCTTCAAATCGAAAGAGGGAAATACAGCGACCTGCGACAGAAGACTGGTGTCTCAAGAAGCGTGGCACTGCACTCTGATACACATAAGACCAGTTCTACATCTACATCTACATTCATACTCCGCAAGCCACCTGACGGTGTGTGGCGGAGGGTACCCTGAGTACCTCTATCGGTTCTCCCTTCTATCCCAGTCTCGTATTGTACGTGGAAAGAAGGATTGTCGGTATGCTTCTGTGTGGGCTCTAATCTCTCTGATTTTATCCTCATGGTTTCTTCGCGAGATATACGTAGGAGGGAGCAAAATACTACTCTTCGGTGAAGGTATGTTCTCTAAACTTTAACAAAAGCCCGTACCGAGCTACTGAGCGTCTGTCCTGAGAGTCTTCCACTGGAGTTAATCTATCATCTCCGTAACGCTTTCGCGATTACTAAATGATCCTGTAACGAAGCGCGCTGCTCTCCGTTGGATCTTCTCTATCTCATCTATCAACCCTATCTGGTGCGGATCCCACACTGCTGAGCAGTATTCAAGCATTGGGCGAACAAGCGTACTGTAACCTACTTCCTTTGTTGTCGGATTGCATTTCCTTAGGATTCTTCCAATGAATCTCAGTCTGGCATCTGCTTTACCGACGATCAACTTTATATGATCATTCCATTTTAAATCACTCCTAATGCGTACTCCCAGATAATTTGTGGAATTAACTGCTTCCAGTTGCTGACCTGCTATTTTGTAGCTAAATAATAAGGGACCTATCTTTCTATGTATTCGCATCACATTACACTTGTCTACATTGAGATTCAATTGCCATTCCGTGCACCATGCGTCAATTCGCTGCAGATCCTCCTGCATTTCAGTACAATTTTCCACTGTTGCAACCTCTCGATACACCACAGCATCATCTGCAAAAAGACTCAGTGAACTTCCGATGTCATCCACCAGTTCATTTATGTATATTGTGAATAGCAACGGTCGTATGACACTCCCCTGCGGCACACCTGAAATCACTCTTACTTCGGAAGACTTCTCTCCATTGAGAATGACATGCTGCGTTCTGTTATCTAGGAACTCCTCAATCCAATCACACAATTGATCTGATAGTGCGTATGCTCTTACTTTTTTGATTAAACGACTGTGGGGAACTGTGTCAAACGCCTTGCGAAAGTCAAGAAACACGGCATCTACCTGTGAACCCGTGTCTAAGGCCCTCTGAGTCTCGTGGACGAATAGCGCGAGCTGGGTTTCACAGTTAACGTGCCTTACGCTTCCTGAAACATATATGCTTTATATATCAAACTTTTCAGAATGACGTGAGCTACAAAATGCAGCTAGAGTGACAGTGGGTGATGTAGTTTATATAAGAAATGTGTGTTCTGAGTGTAAGTGCTCTCGAGGGAATACTGGAAAGATCTTTCAGCGTTTCGCTGGCCTATGAAAAAGTTTCTTGTATTAAGACTATGGTATCGCACGGGAAGATTCGAGACCATCTAATTCAACATCAATTGGGGATCGCTGAAAGAGCGGGCCAGAAATAATGCAGTGAAGCTGGGTAGTCATCTCACAACCCCCTCTCTCCTTCCAATCCCAAGATTCTCACGCTGATGGGGAGGGATAGGAGGGTTCAACTTCCGCAAGTCGAATTCATCGGTGTGAAAGGTCACTGGTCATGCTAGTGACGGAAGGGCGCGCGCCGCAGTTTGGGTGAACTTTTAAGCAACAAGCGCAAAACTGCTGGCCTGGTGAGAGTTAGCAGCACTTACGCTCAAGAGTGGGTGGGAGCTGACGCTTGGGATTACGTGCCGGTGTTCACCGCCGACAAGGACCGTCCGCTGGCAGTTTTAGATCGCCCGCCGTTCGGGAGCTATACGATAGGGGAGAGAGAGAGAGAGAGAGACAGAGAGAGCGCAGCGTGCTGTCGCTGGGCCGATGGGCCATGCTGCGGGATGTGCCAGCAGCGCTGCACTGAAAGCCGAAAATCAGTTCTCTGACTCGACGTCTGATCAACGCAAGCAGTTTACTGGACACTACAGCCAAGTTAAATTTCTTTAACTCTACTGAACTCTTAAATTCACTTACATATTATTCCGTCGTGCGTCAGTGACAAACAACAGGCCGTTATTCTGAACCTATGATTGGAGCTCAAAGATTAAATTGTTCTTAATTTCGATGTCAGTTGCAACTATTTGCTCTGTTGGGTCGGGCAGTAGTGTTAATCCTTGGGTAATTAACTTTCTTTACTACATGTGGGGGCCCTTTAGTATTCTTGCACCATTTAATGAATTTCGTACAGAGTGTGAAACACTGGAGGACAACACAGGTGGTTGTCGGAGGTTGTACATTGCCTAATGCACCAAAGCAGGTGCCTGTTAAGTTAACAATTACCCCAGAATGGCTATTTCTGCAGCTCGGATAACGCGGTCACGTGGATATCAAGTCAGCACAGCATTGCATTTTTATCGTCATTATCCTGTATACTGCTTTTTCTTAATTAATGCTGCTTTATACAAGAGATTTGAGTCGATATTCGACCAGTTGGGGCCGTATTTTATTTCTCTGCGGTTCTGCTGAGTAAGTGGTTATTAGAAATTGTTGTTATGATTATAGGTAGTGAATACCACTTTAGGTGTCACTGGAATTATTTATCCTTATTTAGTCTGCTAAGAGCTTTCTGATTATATGTGAGATCTGATTACTTTTTTAACATATTTTGGTAGTTGTTGATGTCCGCAACTGTAAAGGGCTAAAACCAGGTGGGTCTTTTAAATACTTTTTACAAGGAATGTGCACAATTAATTGCTTAAGGGCCGTAAGCCCAGTTCTCGCTCTGTGCATTCATCTAAAGAGATCTTATTTTTTGTAGTATGCCAATAAGTATCCATGCTTTCCTTTACATTTATCAACAGCAGAGTTAGCTCGGAGGGTGCCAAAGAGGTTTTATTTTCCTGATGTACAACAGCGACTGCGAGGATGGCACGAGAGTTCTCTCGCTTGTGGGAGCGTATCTTCAGCACCATGTGGTAGAGTCTCAATCATGGGAAAAACAGGTACTACGTCTCCATGTCGACATTTTAGCAGAAGACTCACATACCTCAGATTCCCGCCTTTCCTCTGTAAAACCTTTTGCAGCTTTTTGATATTTCGGTACATCTCCTGACCATAGTATGTCCTTTAACGTGCCAGTGGTTTCTTGCCATACTGAGGTATGTAGTGTTCTCCCAGATATCAGCGTCATTGTGCACGTCATTTCGACAACGTGAGTCGATAAATAAATGTGGTGCTACCTGAGACGACTACGTCTAGTGGAACTTTTTCATTAGTTTTACCTACGACTTTGCTGCTCTATGGTTGGTTCGCGGCGGGCCTCCTGCAGTCCGCTGCCATTGCCATTTCAGTCCGGTGTCCCACGTCAACCGCTGGCATTCCGCCTCGGTTCTGGTGCATCTGTCTGTGTGCTGCAGTTCCGTTTTCTCTCTGGTAAGATTTGTGCTGGCGAAAGGAGTCGCCAGCACACCAGCCAGCAAAATAATTGTGAGAAGATCGGTAGAGGCCAACGACAGACTCGGAAACAATGTACGGCCAACGCCCTCTCGAACGCTGGTATTTGAGAGGAGTAATATTGCTTATTGATAGCCGTAGAGTATAAATTCGCTGAGTCGTTAGATGTTAGCAGTACGATAGATAGGGTGTTTGCGTGCTGTGTGCGGGCGCGGGAGAAACTGGCCGCGGTTCGTGAGCAGCTGAGCGTGCTGTTGGCCACGGTCAGCCGCCTTCAGGCTGCTGCCTCGAGGTGCAGCGACGGCGGAGGGTCTCGCGCGTCGCTTCAGACATCCCAGCTGTCGCTTGCTGCGTCCGCTGACTCAGACGCCGAGGCACCTTCTAGTGTACCCGGCGCGTTGGGGCCGCCCTCACCTCAGGGTGAGTGGCGCACTGCAACGCGTTCGCGTCGCTCGAGGCGAAGGGTCAATGTCGAGGCTGCCCGGCTCGCCTCGCCCGTACGTCCTTTCAGTGGGCAGGAGGCCGCTCCTTCAGCAGGGCCCGAGCAGGAGCACGGGGGCAAAGGTTTGCTGGTTATTGGGAGCTCCAACGTTAGGCGGATGATGGATCCTTAGGGAAATAGCGTACAGGGCTGGAAAGATTTCCTACGTGCACTCGGTTTGTCTGCCTGGGGGAGGGGGGGGGGGGTGACCTCATCCAAGTTGTGGAGGCGGTCTTGCAGTGGTCTGCAAGTACTGGCTCACGTCGGCACCAGTGATGCCTGTCGCTTGGGTTCTGAGGCGATCCTCAGTTCGTACTGGCGGCTGGCGGATTTGCTGCAGACCGCTGGCCTTGCACGCGGAGTGCAAGCAGAGCTCTCTATTTGCATCATCGATCCCAGAGTGGTTCGGGGTCCTTTGGTTTGGTGCTGAGCTGAGGGTCTCAACCAGAGGCTTCGTCGACTCTGCGACGGCTGCAGATTTCTAGACTTGCGCTATTGGGTGGGGAATTGTAGGACGCCCCTAGACAGGTCATGTGTGCACTACACAATGGAAGCGGCTACTCGGGTAGCAGAGTACTTGTGGCGTGCACATGGGTTTTTTGTAGGCTAGGCAGTAGTGCGAGGTGTCCTGAGGAACACTCACCAGTGGACGTGCAGGCAGGGATATCAGGACGCGCTCAGTGTAAAGACACTACAGCTATCAAGATATTAGCAGTAAATTTCCAGAGTGTTCGGAATAAAGTTCCTGAATTTACTGCCCTCCAGGAAGCGTGTGGCGCGCAAATTATTCTCGGGACTGAGACCTGGCTTAACCCTGGGATAGAAAGTTCTGAAATATTTTGTGAGGGTTGGAACATGTATAGGAAAGAAAGAGTAGACACCGTAGGAGGTGGTATCTTCATAGCAGTTGACAAAAATATTGTGATTACTGAAGTCGAAGTAGAGAGTGATTGTGAAGTTATCTGGACTTGTTTAAGAGGGCTAGGGGAAATAAATTTAATTGTTGTGTGTTATTACCGGCCATCACGTTCCACCGTGACAGTTCTAGAATCATTCAAAGGGAGTACCCGGATTATGCTACATTAGTCGGAGGTGACTTCAACCTACCTAGTATAGACTCAGATGTTTATGGATTCATTACAGGTGGTACAGACAAGCCGTCGTGTGAATTACCTCTGAACACATTATCAGGAAACTGCCTTGAGCAGCTAAGTCGACAGCCAACGCGTAATGGAAATATTTTAGATCTGATAGCCACGAACAGACCAGACCTCATCGACGGCGTCAGTATTGAGACAAGGGTTAGTGATAATGATGTTGTCATTACGACTAAGGTTACGAAAGATAAAAAGTCGGTCAAGAAGGCTAGGAAACTATTCTTACTAGAAAGAGCAGATAAGCAGTTGCTAATATTCCACTTAGTAAATGAATCGACTTCATTTACATTCCGGTACGATGGACGTGGGAGAATTATGGGCAAATTTTAAAAACATTGTAAATCACGCATTGGACAAGTATGTGCCGAAAAAGTGGGTTACGGACCTTGGTTTAACATCGCTCAGCCTCTAGTTCCGAGTCGGGGATCACATAGCAGCCACAGTAGTGTGCGTAGCGGACTTGTACGTCACCAGCAGCGAGGCTAACGTGAACGATTACGGAAGAGCTAGTACCACAAAAACTAGCTTAAGTTAAGTATCTCTCATATTCTCTGAATAAAGAACCCTGTTAATATATGCGTCCAGTTTGTGTTATAGAAAGAGGATATCGGCCACCAAAAAAAGGATTTCTTTGCTTAACAGGGTAAAGCTCTACAGGGACAACGAGACGGCAAAAAAAAAGATTCCAGCTGTTTGCTCCGTTGTCTGTTCTCTGTTGAACTGTTCCTTCTAGAAAGTGTGTGCCAGATCTAGCGCTGTTGGTACGTCGTAGGCGGAGCTGTGCTGCACCAGGCAACATTGTCGTAATCCGCTTAAGGTCCGGTGTGGTCTAGGAGTTCTCTCTGTGTTCTGCTATTTCTACAAGTGCCTGCCATGATCCGTACTTGCTGGAATAGTGATGCTGGAAATTTCAACATACGTTTACCCTAAAAAGAGCTTGCCTCACAGGCAAGTACACACTTGTAAAATTACCAAACTGACGTCTTCGATTAAAACTGTGGAGTACCTTAGTGCAGAAAATTAACGGCTGGCAGTGCACACCGGCCACTCACTGCACAGTACCAAGGTCTAGCTACGTCAGCTAGTGTCTAGACGTAGCATATGGAAAGGCAAGAAAATAGCGCTAAGATAAGAGACAGTACCTTATCTACACTTGTGGTTGAATATCACATTTAGATAATTATTCTGTTTCTGTCCAAGGAAGAGATCAGCTATCTGCATCATATGTGCTGTAATGTATTCACTTTTGACTATCACGTCTACAATATACAACGGACCAGAGGAAGGGGCCTAGCCGCCCTAGACCATCGGCCATCCACCTCTCCCCCCGCCCCCTATGCGAGACAAGCGCAAGGCATTACTCTGGGAAGAGACTCTGCAGCACCGTGCTAAACATACGCTGACACCATTCTCGCAGCCGCTATTGTACGGCAGGGGAATAAAACCTCTTTGGCATTTTGTAAATAAATATTGTTGCTATCAATTGAGTAGGTCAATATGGGGCTATATATTGAACCGCCAAGACAGCCGATCGCGCTATTGCTTTGCGTCCTGAAGTTGGGTACACGCTTGGGCCTCTGATCGAATATGCCTGGTGGATTAATGACGGAGGCCGGAGGGGGCAAACTGAAACACGTAACTGTTTCGAAACAAACGAGACAGTACAATATTAAGTTTCGAGACAGTTCGTGTTTCGTAATCGTATAGGCCCACACATTACAACATTTTGAGTGTCTACTGTACACATACTGCCATATAAACAAAAATAAGGTGAGAGAGCGCCAATCATATCGCTGAAAGTATGAAAATTTCACTTAGGTGTCTTGGCAGTCTCGTATTTGCTACAGCAAATGCGCTGTTTTCGTGTCATGTGACTTTCATATTTTCAATAGGCTGAGGTCAGAGTTTGTATGTTTGACATAACAGATTTTGCCAATCTCGTCTCCCTGTATTTGAGTCCCTAATTTTGATTGGTTTCATGAGTGACGATCTGAATGTGCTCTTCAAAAGGCATACCATAGAATATAATTTATTGAGATAGCATTCTGGGAAGCGATGCACTGAATTAACGTTTATGAGTGTGCCACTCAGACTTTTATTACTGACAGTTAAATTTTCCTTTGTTTGCGGTATGTTTCCTTGAAGCATAACATCCAAACTAAATCATAGAGTGTAATGCCTTTGTGAGACCTATATCATGGCAGATCTGGTTGTACACCAGTTACAATTCCTGTTAACGAAGTTTGTTTGAAGTACAGGTATATTATCATTTTATTACAAACTTCCCCAGAAATCAGAGATAAAGTTAAGTTGCTGCCGAAATGTAATTTTCATCACAGCATTTGAAAGCCAATTACGAATGTATCAAAGTACTGTTGTTGGTTTGCCTGAGGATTATCTATGCTACACAAGTTAGATGCGTATAGTGTGTAGTAACCAAACACCTCATTTACAACAGACAAATATATATATATATATATAAATTACATAATTATTCTCGAACACAGAAATAAATAAATGTACTCAAAATAAATTAAACTCACTGAATTGTGAGTACATACGGAGGTGTCTTCTGCGTGCAACAAATCTGAGAAAAATGTTCTTATAAGGTACCTACATGTAAGATTTAGTTGACTAAACCAAATCCAGTTAAATACAAATTCAGTGCATATTTGCCAGAGAAGAGCAAAATCATCTCAAATGTTACTGTTTCATTTCTGCGTAGATCTACCGTACCTATTCTAAATTGTAGTTTAGAAATATCATTTTAGATACTTTTTAGCTTGAAAGACGCAATACTCTGTCTGTTATTGTTTGCCCCTGATTTGAAAATATGCGCTCGCATGGAACAGAGGTGGCCATAACACAAAGACGTCGTTTCATTATTTCAAACAGCGTAGGAAACAACACAATTTTCTTTCCACCACAGCATTGGATCTTGTGATTCGTGTATCAGTGGCGTCTTCGTATATTTATCAAGCTCGACTGTAGTTTCAGCACGTGTGTGTTATAAAAGATGTGTAATTTAACTGAATGTTTTTCTCATTTTCATTATTTTGAATGCGAATAATGTGCGTTATTTTATTGTTTGTTGGATTTTATAAAGCAGATATTACGCCATTTCGGAATAAGGCAGTCAATTAGAAATGAAGCTTTATTTTCGGAAGCCTTAAGCTTCGTGCTGTCGTGTCAAAAAGATTTTGACACACTTGAAAGTGTTTCACGAAGTGAGATGTTAAATGTGTTTCAGTACCTGCACCGTGGCCGAATCTCGTACGAGACACGAGTGGAATGAAACGTCAGTGTTTCGACACAATTAGTCCGTTCCAAGGAAAATGGGACTAAATCAGCGTTAATTTGAAACAGCGATACAGTTTCTGTGTCTGGCTCGAGATCGCATCTGGTCCCAGTATCCGAGAGAGAGCGGTATGAAACACCACTGTTTCGAAACAGTGAAACATATCCGTTTCGAAACACTGAGACAGTTCCACGTATCGATAAACTGTATCGAAACATAGAAACAGTGGCCAAGTCTACTGTACGTAGCTTTTAGGCGCTTTTCCACATCCCACTAGGTGAATACTGGTCTGTTACACTAGACGATGACAATTGGGGTACCCTAATTCCATCACAGGGGTACGGGGTGGTGGCAGTATGGGCATCCGGCCACCCCTTAAATTAACCTTGCCGTAATCCGATTAACCATGACGACCCTGCGTCACTGCGGGAAAAAGGTACACGCAAGAGAACGAAAAGAAAGAGTATAGATCCATATTGCCAAACTACAGACCTCGGACGCCTAAGCCAAGTCGATGACACGAATTTACCATGTGAGAGGACGCCTGTTACAAATATCGTTTTTAATATCTGTGGGGATCGTGTTCTGTGATAGGCTAGAGGATATACGCTACAATAACGTCTGCCTGTGGTCTTCCTACTCTTGCATGTGAAATGTGGGAGGCGAAAGTTGCTCCACAGCGTTGTTGAACAATAACTGATTCAGCAGGAAAAGAATGTCAGCTACCTATCGGATGTATGGCCACACCCTGGGAAAGAACTCTGGAGAACGTGAAAATATCTTTATGGAAAATACTTGTCGTCGAGACGGGAAAGGGAATGCTTACTGGAGAGCGTCGAGAGAAGACATTTCGCTTCTAGCGTCTTGCGGTATCCCGCCGACACAGGACCGACTCCGCTCGCTGCCAAAGACACACACTGTGCTGCGCCTACTCCATAGCCGCTACCAGGACATACATGACATATATTCGCACTTGCGAATATGGGCTGCCGTCATCTGTATAATGGAATGAAGACAATGAAAATTTGTGCCGGACTGGAACTCGAACCAAATTTCCTTCTTATCGTAAGCGGTCACCTTACCCTTTGACTATCTGGGCAGAACTCTCAAGCAGACCCAAACTTGCATATATCGTCAACCACGTGTGGACAACCTGTACTCATGTATCCATTATGTATATTCCCGTGCAAGATGGACATTTTACTTGAAAGTAGCTTGCGCGGTGTCCGCGGATGTATACTACAAAGCGACTGCGTTATTCCGAATTTCGACACACATTTCTCTCGGACATTTCCGAAGGAACATTGCATCGTAATTCGGAAAAACACAGGTTCTGCAATGCATGTTTTCTTGTATTTTTGTTGCTGTATACACAGTCGGAAGTTAGATAATGTATCATGTTTTCAACCATGGTTCTATAATATCTAAATATAGATTAAATGCAGAAAGGAGAAACTGTTATCAGTTCTGGTTCCATGCACATGCAATTTGCACGTCGACATATCCCCCTATGAGGTCAATGGAATTACTCTGACCTTAACCAGTGGAGATAGTCCATGTTTTAGTGTGAGTCAGGACACCGTGTCTAATACTTATTTACATCTGCGATAGGCTTGATGTGTGGCTCAAACTGTTCTTCAGCTAATCCTTTCATTTGGATTGTGATTCCCTGAATGTCAGAGACATGGAGACAAGCTGGATACTGTACAGACTCCAACTATTAGTACTGATAACCATTCACTTTCCATATTGCGAAGATAAGTAACATTCTTATCTCTTACCGTTCACCTCGCCACACGTCATGTTCTCCCGAGTTAACAGACAAGAACAGCATAGATTCACTACTTGTTATCATAATTTTTGAATGAACTTTCACCATAATGGCATTGCGTCTCCGGTGTCTGCCCACAGCCGCGGTAGTAGATTCATTTCTGGTGCAGGCTCACGTTTCATCCATGCATTGGCACACGAAATCAGTCGCAGATCACTGCAAAGGTTTCATACAATGGTGAAAAATTTACTTATTTATCTCTCTTTGTTTAGTATTAAAGAAGAATTAAGAATCACACATATTTTTTATGGTCAGTTCTTCATGCACAGTGTTTCGTGTAATGCTTCAACTCTCAATAAAAACTCTATTTAAGACAAAACACAGAAAAACGACGAACCAAAAAGGAGATATTCAATTTGGTAACAAACTGATAGTCATATAAGATCCGATGGAAACTGCAATCAACTTTGACGAGGAATGGATGAATGTGTGACGCTGCGGTGCAGTTTCAGCGCGCAGCTAGAAAGGCTAGTAAAAGGGGACATGTCGACACCAGGGCGTAAAATCTTTGCGAATTTCATTCCGTGTATTCAGTAGGTCAGTAACTTTGGCTCGCATACATGTGCGTGAACAGTTTATGCTAATGTCAGCGTTTGTGAGAAAACATGTACTTTGGCTCAAAGAAGCCGATTGGAGTAATCGGTGAATCACACGACATTTGAATAAGAGCGACGCTATTATTCGACAATGTTGACTGGAATGGGTGAACCGTGGCCGAACACAGCGTGAAGGAGGAAGCGCTCAACGAAGGGAGACGACTGAACGTGATTACCGAGCAATAGTGAGAGACACACTCAGAGTTCTGGATTCATCATTACCATCGATTCAGCATACAGCTGCCGCTTCAGTGACCACAAGGACCTTTATTAGGCACATCTAATTGCCACTTAACTCAGAACACCAACAAACCCGTTTGCACTGGTGTCGTGCACATTCGGCCTAGAATCTCGTTGACTGGAGTAGAATTGTCTTCCTTTATGTCCTGCTTCGAACTCAGCGTCGATGACCGGTGAAGATGTGTCAGAATACGCTCGGACAGTGGTTAGATACCGACCTGACAGTCGCCAGCGATACGGACCGACAACCAGGAGCTCATCAGTTTCCAAGCGTGGCAGCCTTAGAGTACAGCGGTGTGTCGACGATATAATACACCATTCTTGTTCCTCTTTATAGAAAGTCACCCGAAGCCTTACATTTCAGCAAGATAACGCCCACTCGCACACTGTGAGAGATTCTCCTGCTTGTTTTCGTGCTTGCCAAACCATATCATGCCCACCAAGAATTTCTCATGTTATCCACCAGGAGGACATCCAACAGTTGTATCAATCCATGACAACCTGATAACTGTTTGCATGAAAACTTCAGGTGTCCCACTGCGTTATTCACTTGCTCAATTTCTGAAGGTCTTTCTCTTGAATAAATCATGCAGTTTTTCTGAAACTGTAATGAATAGTTTGTCTGTACATGTACTTCATATCTACCGACCTCCGTCCCGTTCGGATAATTCCTTCATGGTTAAGCTTTCTTCTTCTTCTTCTTCTTCTTCTTTTGGCTTAGAGTGTATTTAAAGTAAAGAGGTACGCCAATTTTTACAGAGTCTAATGATTACGTTTTTCAACACTGTAATTTTAATGCCTACAAATGTATATTTGAAAAGGTTTCTGACTTTTTTTGCAGTGGATATTTTTATTTTACAAGTACGTTTACTAAGAATAATAAGTATGCATCTGTACCTCGGAGGAAGTGATAACAGAACCAAGTGAGTCTCGCCTTCGATAACGTATCCACGAAGCGTGGAGATAATATAATTTCAGCGATTTTATTTAGTCCATTTACAGATGCCGTTAATGCTACATTCTGCTAATTATCCAGAACTGTGTGTATAGATTTCTCAACGTTGTACTTGTAATTTTACCTAGATACTGCAACAACTGGAGTAGCTTCCTAATTAGCATACTTGTTAACGAGTTTAGAGACTGGAAGGTAATCCAGATTTCTAAGGGAAATCATTAAGTTGTTGCTTTCGCATTAATCGTGACCTAATTTGTAATTATACGGGCTTAAGAAGCTTAATCCATAATGAAGATTTTGGACGAACGTTGTGGCACGCTTGCAGATATCGGCTTTGTCGACAAAGGACGCTGAAGGGCCCCGAGGGTGCTTAGAGCACTGACAGTATACGCAGATAATCCGGTCATGTTTCATGTAAGACCTAACTAAAACGGTGTTAATAAGACCAGGTGCCCTGGAGCATTTGGGAATGTTTCGTGAATGTCTCTCCGAACGAAAGGTAAATATTATTCTGAAAGCGAGGATCAGACTCGTTTTTTTTTATAGCAGTCAATACAGTTTTTGTGAGCACGGACGTAAAACGTTCCTCTTAAGGTAACTGCGAACACCTGGGCAAATACTAATAACTTACATAAAGGTAGCTCAGCTCTAAATGAAAAACATACACTCTTAGTAGTTTTAAAATTATATGCTAATAGGTGTGTTTCTAGGTGAAAATTTTTATATACCAGTAATGACATTAGTTCTCATGTTGACTTCCTTAGAATTCATTTGTGAAGATTAGTTAAGTACAGTTTTATCTACCAGTCTCTACTCGTAATCTGTGCACTCACAACCTATCTTATTTAGATTATTGAAACTTTAAGTACACATTACCACATTTCTGTCTAAATAAGGACTACAATTGAGTCACTAGAGCCACAGATTTTTGTTCCATTAATATTTACATCAGATAAATCCAAGGTTATTTTCTACAATTAATGAATATGTATTTTCCTCTCCGCTGATAGTACTTTAGTTTTTGTAGCCTACATTTCTCCAAATAGTACCTTAGATCAAAGCAAAAAATTTCAGACCTCTAGCATTTTTTTTCTTTTTGGGCGTATAATAAACAAATACGATAATTTAACAATCGGGAAACTCAAATCAAAGGTGTATCTCATCTGTGACTGACCTGTGTTGTTCCCACTACTTTCCAGTGGCATAATGTTGTTGTTATACCCGTTCCTCATCTTATCTCTTCCTTTTCTTGTTTCTGCTTGTTATTCTGGCGTCCTCAGTTGCCTCGAGTGCCCACTTTTCAGCTTAGGCTGTTCTCAGATAATCATTTGCCCTAAGTGGTGGTCTCATATTAAACACAGAATACATTCATAGCAACTCCAAAACTTCCTACCCGCTAAATGTTCCACATAAAAACATATTACATGCATACTGAATTTCGAGAATGACAAAATAACAGCAACTCAAAGTACAGAAGAGTTTATAAGCAAATACATATCAGGGTGAACATTAGAGCATCGCGAAGTGTTTCTTGTAACAGGGTTCTCAGCTTAAAAACAGTGGTATAGTATGTGTTTCTCGACAGCACTTTAATGACAAGAACAGCGTGTGAAAGCAGCAAATACTAGGATGTCAATGAACACCGATAGATCTTTACCTTCATTTCTATAGAGCTTTTTTATGTCCAATTAATTTATTTTAACCGCAGTTTCGTTCAAAAACACTATTCACTTTAAGGTGTAAAAAAGAAACGATTTTTTTGAAGTGAATTCGCAGACAAGCTATATTAAGTTCATTAGCTTCCCTTCGGTGCCAAAGATTGTCATCATCTGGTCGTATTTAGGGCTTCCAACATACGCTACGAAACAATCTACATGTCGCAAGACGCTATAATTTATGTAATCACTCAAAGCATCTCTATAGGGTAATTAGAATACGATCTTTATTAGCTCTCTGCCATATTTCCAGGAAAAGTAGAAAGAAGGAGACGCTGGAAGGAACTGTTCTAAAACTACACTCAGTCGATGGAGGGCAATGGAAATGCAGAGAAATGCTGCATTAAACGCCGAGGGTACAGTGTTAATCTACACATATTTTACATCGTATTTCTAAATTTTCCGTCCATTCACGACAGACCCCGTTGCTCCGCACAGCGATTGAATCCCATCATAATTTGTGTTTATTTTACTGTTCCCACAAGGAAAAAATCGAGCATTGCAAACTGTGGAAGGTACTCTGGTGACTCGTCTGGTCCTCAGCGCCCTTTCCACTCAGTTGGTACACCTCTATCATGATACGCTCACATACCCTTAAGACATTAAAATGAGGCCTCATTAATGAGTATCAGCACAATGAAAAACACAATGTAATTAGTAAAATCTGTTAGCAGCTTTTCTGTAGTTACGGTATATTTCAAACAGATAGGTCTTTTCAGCAATAAAATAGTTTTGATGTCCTGTCATACTGGACGCCACTGAGATATTTCTCACGTTGGTTAATTATTCGCCCATTTACTGGTATACTACAGAACAGTGCATTTTTTATTCCTCTGGGCGAGGTTATCTTCAGTAGTTCGTTAGCTAAACTACAGTCTGCTACATTCTTTCCAGAGACCGCACATAATCACACACATGCAATGTGTCGGGAACTTTGCAAATTACAAGGACTTGCAGAGGGGTGCGAAAACCTCATCCAACGATTCTACTGAGCGCGTCAAAGTAATAGGCGACAGCTCTCCCAAATATAATTGCAGTATATTCAAGGTGATTCCGTGCTGATGATACAAACTTCCAGCGCTGGTAGAGGGTAAGGGTCCCTGCACCGGGAACGAAAGTGTCGAAATTTACAATCATTCTAATACCTCTGAGACTGGAATACACATACCTGTACTGTTGTTGCTAAGAATATGATGCATGCAACTTTTACAGACGGTAGTATGGACAAAAATAGAAAATTGTAGTAACTAAGGCCTCTAGAATGCATACCGTAACAGCTATGAACACTTGCTCACTAAAGGAGCTGTGTTTCATCCTAGCGAAGAAGAACAACTGCTCTTAGCTCCTCAGATATGCATTTTACAACCCTTATTTACCAGATATTTTATCTTGTTTTTATCCATAATGCCTCGGCTGAAAGTGACATACCCTACGTTCTTAGCAGCAACAGCACCGGTACATATATTACACTGTCAGAGTGTCTGAATTATTTTCATTTTCCACTTTTGACTTGTTCGTTTGTGGTACAGGGACACTTATTTCAAATTCATAGATTTATTCTTCTCCATCATTCTTGAAATTTTGTAACACATCACGGAATCACCCTCTATATACATATACCTACAGGCGCTGGTGCTTGTACCTTCGACGCTTTGTACCGTCATTCGATAACGTTTCTGGACATGGGTTCCTATACAAAATATTATTATGTGCCCACTCCCCTCTGCAAGCCATAGAAGTTTGTAACGGGTATTTTAGAACACTCTGTTTGTTCGAAGATTGATAAGTTGATTATTTAAACAGATTCTTTTCTGTTGCATCAAGCGAGGTGTGGGCAGTGATTAGTATTTGTTCTTCAAAAATTTATATTCCGAATGTAACCATGTGAACTAAATCAGATTCGCTCTGTTATTTCATTTCGGTTACTAGGTAGACCAATGATTACAGTTGCCATCAGGATTAGCATGTGTAGTTATCTGTGGCTGGGGCACTGAAAAGTTCTCAAGTCTAGTAAATAGTTTTGCTCAACTTGTGATCACTTCAATTCCCTCCTGAATCAGAAAACTAAGCGCTTCTCATAGAGATAATGCATTAGGTCTCTGTGATTCCCCAATATTGCAGTATTCGCAGATTATACCAAATTACCTTTAGCTTTTAAGTAACAGATTAAATAGCACTTTGCTTCGTCTGACGAAAGCTTCCGGCATCGCTTTTCTTGCACACAATCTACATCTACATCTACATTTATATTCCGCAAGCCACCCAACGGTGTGTGGCAGAGGGCACTTTACGTGCCACTGTCATTACCTCCCTTTCCTGTTCCAGTCGAGTATGGTTCGCGGGAAGAACGACTGTCTGAAAGCCTCCGTGCGCGCTCTAATCTCTCTAATTTTACATTCGTGATCTCCACGGGAGGTGTAAGTAGGCGGAAGCAGTATATTCGATACCTCATTCAGAAACGCACCCTTTCGAAACCTGGCGAGCAAGCTACACCGCGATGAAGAGCGCCTCTCTTGCAGAGTCTGCCACTTGAGTTTGCTAAACATCTCAGTATCGCTATCCGGGTTACCAGATAACCCTGTGACGAAACGTGCCGCTCTTATTTGGATCTTCTCTATCTCCTCCGTCAACCCGATCTGGTAAGCATCCCACACTGATGAGCAATACTCAAGTATAGGTCGAACGAGTGTTTTGTAAGCCACCTTCTTTGTTGATGGACTACATTTTCTAAGGACTCTCCCAATGAATGTCAACCTGGTACCCGCCTTACTAACAGTTAATTTTATATGATCATTCCACTTCAAATCGTTCAGCACGCATACTCCCAGATATTTAACAGAAGTAACTGCTACCAGTGTTTGTTCCGCTATCATATAATCATACAATAAAGGATCCTTCTTTCTACGTATTCGCAATACATTACATTTGTCTATGTTAAGGGTCAGTTGCCACTCCCTGCACCAAGTGCCTATCCGCTGCAGATCTTCCTGCATTGCGCTACAATTTTCTAATGCTGCAACTTCTCTGTATACTACAGCACCATCCCCGAAAAGCCGCATGGAACTTCCAACACTATGTACTAGGTCATTTATATATATTGTGAAAAGCAATGGTCCCATAAAACTCCCCTGTGGCACGCCAGAGGTTACTTTAACGTCTGTAGACGTGTCTCTATTGATAACAACATGCTGTGTTCTGTTTGCTAAAAACTCTACAATCCAGCCACACAGCTGGTCTGATATTCCGTAGGCTCTTACTTAGTTTATCAGGCGACAGTGCTGAACTGTATCGAACACCTTCCGGAAGTCAAGAAAATAGCATCTACCTGGGAGCCTGTATCTAATATTTTCTGGGTCTCATGAACAAATAAAGCGAGTTGGGTCTCACACGATCGCTGTTTCCGGAATCTATGTTGATTCCTACAGAGTAGATTGTGGGTTTCCTAAAACGTCATGATACTAGAGCAAAAATCATGTTCTAAAATTCTACAACAGATCGACGTCAGAGATATAGGTCTATAGTTTTGCGCATCTGTTCGACGACCCTCCTTGAGGACTGGGACTACCTGTGCTCTTTTCTAATCATTTGGAACCTTCCGTTCCTCTGGAGACTTGCGGTACACGGCTGTTAGAACGGGGGCAATTTGTTTCGCGCACTCTGTGTAGAATTGAATTGGTATCCCGTCAGGTGCAGTGGACTTTCCTCTGTTGAGTGATTCCAGTTGCTTTTCCATTCCTTGGACACTTATTTCGATGTCAGCCATTTTTTCGTTCGTGCGAGGATTTAGAGAATCTTCCTCTGTGAAATAGCTTTGGAACAAGGAGTTTAGTATTTCAGCTTTACGCGTGTCATCCTTTGTCTCAATGCCATCATCATCCCGGAGTGTCTGGATATGCTGTTTCGAGCCACTTACTGATTTAACGTAAGAACTGAACTTCCTAGGATTTTCTGTCAAGTCGGTACATAGAATTTTACTTTCGAATTCACTGAACGCTTCACGCATAGCCCTCCTTACGCTAACATTGACATCGTTTAGCTTCTGTTTGTCTGAGAGGTTTTGGCAGCGTTTAAACTTGGAGTGATGCTCTCTTTTTGCTTTCGCAGTAGTTTCCTAACTTTGTCGTTGTGCCACGGTGGGTTCTTCCCGTCTCTCACATTTTACGATTGCCTTCAACTTTTTCCATAAACACTCAACATTGTCAGTGTCGGCCCTTTGAGGTGTAGGCTCAGAAATATCATAAATTCAGACAAGATTAAGATCTTTCGGCTGCCCCTTTGCTGCTCTACCTTTCATTCTCTTAAAAAACAAAGAAACAAATATTTGTACCTCTAAAGAAAAAAATATATTATACATAAAAAACACTATATTTGTTACATAACATTTGAAATTATTAAAGTTAAGTGGAAACTTCTCATAGCCCTTTGCTTAGATAATTAATACAGAGCACACCCCTGTATCATCACATCAGGCCACCGTCGCCACGACGACATACAGCTATATTTATTTTAAGACTTTACTAAAAATTGAGAGTACTAATGAAATGAATAATTTCATATTCTTCTGGGAAATTATCTATTTATGTATAATTCCGTTTAGGACACTACCTTCTATAAAACATTACTCATATTCAACGAAGTCTTATTTATAATTCAGTCATATGTTGTTTGTTGTTAAGTGGAAGCTTTATCATTTCAAATCAGTTAATAGCTTCTTATCAATACTGTTCATCAGATATAATTCGAACACTATTAATGTCTTGATCTATAAGAAAAACAATCTTAATATATGGCAAGATTACATACACACACACACACACACACACACACACACACACACACACACAGGTACGGCCAAACTTTCAGGAAACATTCCTCACACACAAAGAGAGAAAATATGTTATGTTGACATGTATCCGGAAACGCTTACTTTCTATGTTAGAGCTCATTTTGTTACTTCTCTTCAAATCACATTCATCATGGAATGAAAACACACAGCAACAAAACGTACCAGCGTGACTTGAAACACTTTGTTACAGGAAATGTTCAAAATGTCCTCCGTTAGCGAGGATACATGCATCCACCCTCCATCGCGTGGAATCTCTAATGCTCTGATGCAGCCCTGGAGAACGTCGTATTGTGTCACATCCGTCCACAAAACGAGCACGAAGAGTCTTTACATTTGCTACCAGGGTAGCGTAGACAAGAGCTTTCAAATGCCCCATAAATGAAAGTCAAGAGGGTTGAGGTCAGGAGAGCGTGGAGGCCATAGAATTGGTTCGCCTCTACCAATCCATCGGTCACCGAATCTGTTGTTGAGAAGCGTACGAACACTTCGACTGAAATGTGCAAGAGCTCCATCGTGCATGAACCACATGTTGTGCCGTACTTGTAAAGGCACAGGTTCTAGCAGCACAGATAGAGTATCCCGTATGAAATCATGATAACGTACTCCATTGAGCGTAGGTGGAAGAACATGGTATCCAATCAAGTCATCACCAACAATGCCTTCCCAAACGTTCACAGAAAATCTGTGTTCATGACGTGATTGCACAGTTGCGTGGGGATTCTCGTCAGCCCACACATGTTGATTGTGAAAATTTACAGCTTGATCACGTTGGAATGAAGCCTCATCCGTAAAGAGAACATTTGCACTGAAATGAGGATTGATACATTGTTGGATGAATCATTCGCAGGACTGTACCCATGGAGGCCAATCAGCTGCTGATAGTGCCTGCACACGCTGTACATGGTACGGAAACAACTGGTTCTCCCGGAGCACTCTCCGTACTGTGACGTGGTCAATGTTACCTTGTACAGCAGCAACTTTTCTAGCGCTGACATTACGGTTATTGTCAACTGCACGAAGAATTGCCTCGTCCATTGCAGGTGTCCTCGTCGTTCTAGGTCTTCCCCAGTCGCGAGTCATAGGCTGGAATGTTCAGTGCTCCCTAAGATGCCGATCAATTGCTTCGAACGTCTTCCTGTCGGGACACCTTCGTTCTGGAAACCTGTCTCGATACAAACGTACCGCGCCACGGCTATTGCCTCGTGCTAATCCGTACATCATATGGGGACCTGCCAACTCCGTATTTGTTAACATTGCACTGACTGCAAAACCACGTTCGAGATGAACACTAACCTGTTGATGCTATGTACTGATGTGCTTGATGCTAGTAGTATAGAGCAATGAGTCACTTGTCAAGACAAGCACCGAAGTCCAACATTACCTTCCTTCAATTTAGCCAACAGGCGGTGAATCGAGGAAGTGCAGTACATACTGACGAAATTAAAATGAGCTCTAACATGGAAATTAAGCGTTTCCGGACACGTGTCCCCATAACATCTTTTCTACATTTGTATGTGAGGATTGTTTCCTGAAAGTTTGGCAGTATCTTTTTGTAACACCCTATATACACTCCTGGGAATTGCAATAAGAACACCGTGAATTTATTGTCCCAGGAAGGGGAAACTTTATTGACACATTCCTGGGGTCAGATACATCACATGATCAAACTGACAGAACCACAGGCACATAGACACAGGCAACAGAGCTTGCACAATGTCGGCACTAGTACAGTGTATATCCACCTTTCACAGCAATGCAGGCTGCTATTCTCCCATGGAGACGATCGTAGAGATGCTGGATGTAGTCCTGTGGAACGGCTTGCCATACCATTTCCACCTGGTGCCTCAGTTGGACCAGCGTTGGTGCTGGGCGTGCAGACCGCGTGAGACGACGCTTCATCCAGTCCCAAACATGCTCAATGGAAGACAGATCCGAAGATATTGCTGGCCAGGGTAGTTGACTTACACCTTCTAGAACAGGTTGGGTGGCACGGGATACATGCGGACGTGCATTGTCCTGTTGGAACAGCAAGTTCCCTTGCCGGTCTGGGAATGGTAGAACGATGGGTTCGATGACGGTTTGGATGTACCGTGCACTATACAGTGTCCCCTCGACGATCACCAGAGGTGTACGGCCAGTGTAGGAGATCGCTCCCCACACCATGATGCCGAGTGTTGGCCCTGTGTGCCTCGGTCGTATGCAGTCCTGATTGTGGCGCTCACCTGCACGGCGCCAAACACGCATACGACCATCATTGGCACCAAGGCAGAAGCGACTCTCATCGCTGAAGACGACACGTCTCCATTCGTCCCTCCATTCACGCCTGTCGCGACACCACTGGAGGCGGGCTGCACGATGTTGGGGCGTGAGCGGAAGACGGTCTAACGGTGTGCGGGACCGTAGCCCAGCTTCATGGAGACGGTTGCGAATGGTCCTCGCCGATACCCCAGGAGCAACAGTGTCCCTGATTTGCTGGGAAGTGGCGGTGCGGTCCCCTACGGCACTGCGTAGGGTCCTACGGTCTTGGCGTGCATCCGTGCGTCGCTGCGGTCCGGTCCCAGGTTGACGGGCACGTGCACCTTCCGCCGACCACTGGCGACAACATCGATGTACTGTGGAGACCTCACGCCCCACGTGTTGAGCAATTCGGCGGTACGTCCACCCGGCCTCCCGCATGCCCACTATACGCCCTCGCTCAGAGTCCGTCAACTGCACATACGGTTCACGTCCACGCTGTCGCGGCATGCTACCAGTGTTATAGACTGCGCTGGAGCTCCGTATGCCTCGGCAAACTGGCTGACACTGACGTCGGCGGTGCACAAATGCTGCGCAGCTAGCGCCATTCGACGGCCAACACCGCGGTTCCTGGTGTGTCCGCTGTGCCGTGCGTGTGGTCATTGCTTGTACAGCCCTCTCGCAGTGTCCGGAGCAAGTATGGTGGGTCTGACACACCAGTGTCAATGTGTTCGTTTTTCCATTACCTGGAAAGAGTATATATATATATATATATATATATATATATATATATATATATATATATATATGTGTGTGTGTGTGTGTGTGTGTGTGTGTGTGTGTGTGTGTGTGTGTGAGCGGGGTGTCTCACCTAACTTTGCCACCTGAGATATCTGAGAAACAACAATAGATACTTAAAAACGGTTTTCACCAGCATGAATGTACGGCAAGGGCTCAGGAAACCAAATACTATGCGAAATTTTAAAACGTCAATAACTACAGTTTCCAACACAAACTTGTGTATTTTTAAATATTTTATAATTTCGTATGCAATCAATAGCACACAAAATCACAAAAATTGGTTGGTTGCAACGCAATACCTCAATTACATCCCGAGGTATTGCGAAGCGAAGTGCACTCTTGAAGTAAATGAAGCGCACAACTAGCGCACGTCGTGATACTCAAGCGTGCACATCACGCTGCCTGTGTCAGAGGCTCATACAATGGGAACCTATGCACAATCTTCAAAAATTAACAAGTAACCCGTCCAAGGCACACTTGTATGTTTATTGAAGATAAATGACAACAACAAATACAATTAGAGATAATACACTCGAATTCACTTTGCTAAACACATTTACTATTGCAATCTCGCCCGCATATTGACCAATGAAACTGTGTTACGTCAACGTATGTTCGAAGTGCCCTCTGCTTGCATCAATAACGTTTGCAGACGGATATCGAGAGAGTGTTTCACAGATTTTAGAGTTTCTACAGTCATTGCCACAGTAGAACAATGCTGCATTTCCTCTACTGTCTCTGGGGGTTCTCGATACGATCCGTGTCTCACTGCGCCCCAGAGAAGTCTAATGGCGTAAAGTCTTGAGACTTAGCTGGCCATCGCACAGTATCTCCCCGCCCGATCCACCTACTGGAAATGTCTCATCTAAAGCATCTATGGCTACTTTTGCATTATCTGCGGGAGGTCCATCATGTTGGAACCATATTGATAGGCGAATTTCCAAACCTAGATTCTCCATGAGGGGCGCTAGTGTGTGCTGAAGAAATGATGCATGTCGCTGTCCATTCAATATTCGACGGTAGAAATAGGGACCTACAGTACAGTTAGCAATGATACTGCCCCAACCATTGAAACTCCACTGTCGTTGACAAGCAACTTGGCGAATCCAGTCGGGATTTTGCACGGACCTGTAGTGCATGTTCCGCAGATTCACATTGCCATGATATGTAAATGAAGCCTCGCCCGTAAGCAACGCATTGCTTAGGAATAATGGATTACCTTTACAACTGTTGAGGTACAAAACTACAGAATGCAGTGCAGGATTTACGTTCATTCCCGTACAGTTCTTGGTGCAGTAAGTGATGGAACGGATGAAACCGATGCTGATGCAAGATTCAGCACGCGCTTCTGTGGCTAAGTCCTACACCTCATGCAATTTCTCGTACACCCACCTGAGGAGTGTGTGCTACAGCAACTATAACAGCTACTTTGTTTCCATTGCCAGTCGCTGCCGTTGAATGTCAACATTGTGGGAGCCCAGCTTCCTGTTTTCGTGAGTGTCTCGCAGATGTTGCCAATGGTTAGACGTGACCGATACCGCCGATCTGGATAGCGTTCAGCATACAGTGACCCAGCTGAGGTTACGTTACTGTGACATTCCCCTTAAATTAAAATAATATGTAGTTATTCTTCACTACTGAAGGCCCGCATATCGACTAGATGACGGCAAGTGTAACAACACACAAGAAATCAGGTTTTTAAATGCCAACGCATGTGAATTACGTTGCAGTATGAGAGCAGTTCAGCAGACCACATTAGGTACAGGATACAGGGTCCATTGCACGCAACCCCTGCTCTGAGCACAGTATACTACATGCGATGCATTATGTCAGAAACAATGGCGCTTTTGCTATCCCTTCCAAGCCACATATTCCGGAACTTATGAGGTTTAGAAACGGGAAACCAAGTGTGTTACCACTAATTGTACCTCTAGTGCTCATTTCGCAACATTATTTGGCACATTATAAGAGGTGGACCGGTTCAAGTAAAGTATAGACCAAGAAGGGCCTAAACTATCCCCCTTTAGGAGTGTAATCAATGAAATATGGGCCAATACCTCATCATACATTCACACTCCACTGATGTAGTACGTCAGTCACTACGCGATTACTGGCAGCGTTAGGTGCATCCTTGAGTCTCACGATGTGCGCTATCTGTGCACTTCATCTATTTCAAGTGTCAACTTATCTTCGCAATTTCCCGGGATGTAATGGACGTATTGCGATGCTACCAACGCCATTATTTTTGTGATTTTTCATGCGATTGATTGCATAAGAAATAACAGGGGCGTTAATTTAAAAATACACAAGTTTGTGTTGAAAATAGTATTTGATACGTTTCAAAGTTTCGCGTAGTATTTGGTTTCCTAAGCCCCTGCCGTACGTTCACGCTGGTGAAAACCGTTATTGAATATCTATTATTGTTACAGAGATATTTGAAGAGGCTGAGTTAGATGAGCCACACACACACACACACACACACACACACACACACACACACACACTATGTGGTCTCGCTGCTACAGGATTACAAACAGGGAGCAAATTATTTTTGTTTCTTATATAAATTCACCACATTGAAAATAACCATTTTGGTTAAGGTTAAAGGACTGAAAGCAGCTGAAGGTCAAATGGCATGCACTATCAATAGCACCAGGAAAAGATAATATCCTACCATAATCAAAATTAAATATATCTTTCATCTTTTCTCAGTCAGTGCAAAACTGTATTGTTTGTAAGGAATTTTGGCCACCTGTGGCTTTGAACAACGAAGATGTAGCAATAAGCCTATGTAATAATTGAACTTCATTTGTTATTAGCAATCACAGTTAAATTGCAACATAGTAAAATAACCTGCCTACAAATTATAAAGCACCATTTGTTACAAAACTGACTCATTAAAAATAAAAGTCCTGTGTTATAAGTTTGAATTCACAGATACTGTAAATAGACATAAAGCAAAGCATATCATAAGTGTGAGGTAAAAATGTAAGCACTTATAGTTTGTTACAGACTCAGAACTCTTAACTGTAGCTCTGAATGTCATTGTTGTTTTCACCTGAATCATCATTCTCATCTGGGCATTCTTCCTCTTTTGGGTTATCTTGATCCCTTCTGCATCATTATCACTATTATCTCTATCAGATTTTGACTGTCCAGCTGCATCAAATTCTACTCCATCTACTGTGTTCTGCAGCAATAAACAAGGATAGTGGTATAAATCAATCGTTCAAATTAGTGGTATTATTGAGTATTGAGACGAAATGTTGCATTCTTTGAATCATCAAGTAAATTAAATATAGATTTAGGCCACGATGTTGCATTGCATCTAACACTTAACGTCTTGAGTGCGATGCCGAAACTTCATTCTTTAAAGAGCCTCATTTTAATTGTGTGAAAAAATTACGACAGAGAAAAATGTCACGTCCATCAGGATGGCGACAAAACATAAGTGTCCAGGAGGTGCAGTAATCAACCCTGTGGTGTACATATGTACTATACTTCACAAAATGGACATCGTCGACATTTAAGAAATATCGAAAACAAACAGTTAACTTACACCATGCACACTGTATAAAAAATGTCGCGCCATAGTGGTTACAAAGCTTCGTACCATCAAGTTCCAAAGGGAACTCCTTAACTGTGGAGGACTTTCAGCTAGGTATCCACTCTTAATAAATATATGTAGAATAATATTGGTGTCATGGGGGTTTTTAGAACTGAAGCTATGTGATGGCATGCATTTTAATGCGAAGCAGTCTGTCGAGGAGCTTTTTCTGAAACTGGTTATCCCTTAACCCATAGCTGCAAATGGTATGGTAATACATTTTATAGGCATGGGATGGATTTGTGCAGTGTTTGTAGGTGGTATTGAATTTCAATGTCGCACACGTTTCGGAAGGGATAATTTACTCTAAGGGAGTATGATTTTTATTTGCAGACGACGAATCAAACAAAAGGAAGTCATTTTGATTGGTTGTTGGTCAAAAGCAGTACTCATAGCATGCTGTATGTCTTACACCGATTTCCCAGCTATTGCTCTCTGTGACGTAAATATGAGCTTCTGCCCTTGGAAGATCACACAAACGAGAGAGAATCGTTGGGGGCAGAGCACTTTCAGCTTCTCACAGCGCGATAAATAACTTTGCAGCAAAATTACCAGCCACATTAACATTCAACATACTGGTAAATGAATGTTTTGTTGTTGATACTGGTACGTATCTCTTGATAACTGTGATTCCCGGGATTCTTTTCATACCCATTCCCTCTTCAAATCCCAATTGGTCGGAGTTGGAAAATAACTTCTTACCGGACGATGGCATAAGTTTATGTATGTCATCTACAATTTTCGGGCCCATTCCGTAGTTTGCAGTGCGTCGTCAAGTTGACGCTCTGTTTTAAATTTCGTTATCTTACGTCTTCCAATTCTGTAACACTGAAGTTATGCATCCATCCGTTGCTTTCCTTGAAATTACTGTAGTCAATGTCGTGCCTAATTTGATATCCGTAACGTAGTAGGTCACTATCATGCATATCGTATAAATTGTATCGAGCATCCTTGAAACTCGCAACCTCCAGTTTTGGTGACAAATGCTCCTTGCTCTTCCTTGAATACCGGTCGTTTTACTTTTGCACTAGACGGTCATATTGCTGCAGACACATACTAAATCTGTTCATAATTAATTTTTTGCTATGCTACTGATGATCTTCCAGATACGTAATTATGTTTAGTATCAGCTTCCTGCACAACGACTGTCCTTTAACACATTTCAGTGGAGACTGGATTTGTGGCTCCCTGTCCGACAAGGATAGTTAACTACGTGGCTCGACCTATGTTGCAGTATCACTTTCCCTTGTAAGTGCGTATCGTCATCACTGTAGTCCTCATGAACATTCTCTGCACAGTCAAGCATATACGAAACCGCACATTGCACTAACTCATCTCGTAGAAACGCTAATATTTCACCTACCACCTGTTTCTCACTCTGCGAAATTCCTTTGATTCATTTCTGACGAAATGTCAACTGTTGTTGTGGATATATTGCAACGTTTGCTGTGGTTACCGTTTCCATAGCTCTCCTTCGTATCGACACCATTAGCCCGGTAGCAATGTTTAGAGTTATTCGGCGACTAAGCAGATCAACTACGGTCCATAGACTCATGCTGCGCTCACTATTAGATCTTCAGTCCCGCCCCATGTTGCGATTAACAATAAATATTGTGGTTTCTCGGCAGACATTATGCGGGGCGTCAAAGGCCGTAAGCATCAATGAGACCTCGCACTTCAGGGATTCCTTATAAATTAACCTGGTTGCCCTGATCTGTCACTCTTTACGTGAATTAATATATTGTGTTGCTATTTTCAAAGCACTATGTTACGTTCCTTTGCCAATACAATAACTTTTGTAAGTAATATCTCTTATTCATATATTGGTGCTTGGATTTACATTCAGCCCAGAATTGACATTTAACTTAGAGGAAATAGTGTATGAGCTACAACACTGACGTCCTAGCCACACAGAGATAATGTTGACGCTCTGTCACGGTTGCCACACTTTGATAATATTAACGTCCTGTCACACTGGAAGCCAGTGAGATATTTCTCAGAGTCAGTTACGTTGTTATCTCTTTATAGGGATGGAATGGAACAGTAGTTTATATTATCTTTTGGAAGAGCACAGAAGATGTAGCACGTTTGCAAAACGAAAGTCCTGTACCTCCTTCCATAGGTTGCGCCTAACCACCAATATATATTCAAATTTTGCTAGAATATTGTTTGCATACGCACCTTTCTGACACGACATGAGTCAAAGTTTGCCTTTGGCCATTTTTTTTTTCAATTACTTTACCGAGCAGGGACTACTGTTTACATCAAAGTGCAGTGACCGGGAAGAAAGGGCGTAGATTAGATATTCTCGAAGAATTTGAAATTTGTAAAATTTTTTTCTCGAAATGATACCCTCATTCTCAATGAGCAACTACAACTACGTAATAAAAACTTGTTAAACTGTATAAAGCCGTTACTTGATATTGAATTTCGAGTTTCCTCGTGAAGTTGCGGAAATGCTTTTTTCAATCTATGTTAGCTCATAGTTTTTCGTTTATTAAATGATTTGTATTTGCAACGTTTCCTGTTATATCGTTTTTCTGGAGACTGTGTCATTCAACACTCTTTGTATTTTCCATAATGGTGTTTTCATCCTTTAAACTCAACTTCTAAGCTCTGATGTAGAAAAAAAGTTACCTCATCTGCTGCTGTCAAACAAAATTTTGCCGTTTACCTAAAGTACTGAATAATGTTCACCTTAATATACCTCTGTCTTTATTTGAATGTTAGGTAGCAAGGTTCTACCTGTTGCATGCTTGGTGCAATGTTCACCTGCCCACAGCTGCAACGCGGGTGCCTCAGTCTGTTGCTAGCTGTGGCACTATATGTATGAGCAACCCGTAGTGGCTCGCCTTCCCAGTATTCTTTCTTAAATATTTGTGACTAAATATTTAAAGTTTGGTATTTAGTTTATATGTGCCATGTAAGTACTGTTTCTTTCTTGTATTGTTAGTACTTCTATAAAAAAATTCCTATAATTTTGTATTCATGTTTTAGGCCTGTTTCAATATTTAATTTCTTATGAAGGCAATCATAGAATTGTCGAAACCAGGTCAAAAGGCTTACATTTTGTGACCGAGGACTGTAATAGCTTTAACATTAATCCGTAGCACTGTAAGAAAATCCAAGTGGCGCTTGTGTACACGTCACAATACCTAGGAAACGCTTAAGTAGTATGCATACAAACATCCACAGCAGTGAAAGAGTCAATCCCATTCTCCTTTTTCTGATTGATTATTAATTATGTCCGAATATATTTGCTAGGCACATGTAACTTATGATTTCTGTATTGGAGGAGGATTCGTCAACACTCATTTTTATTTCCTACCTCGTCAAGTCATCATAGTTGCTTTCACAAACCTGTATTTCATAGAAACTTCCCAAAACTTCTATGCCTTACAACTTTTGTGTGATCATTGCTTCAAGGTAAGCGTAAAGAAATTTTAGTTTTTGCATCAGCGGCCAAGGTGGGGAGTTTGATAAGACAAACTGTGACAATAAAGTTTTGGAATGAAGCATGTTCACCTCATCGTTATAGTTTTAGAACTTCCATACTTGCATGAAACGCATAGAATAGAACGGCACCTTGCTTCTTATGCTCACGCTGACCATTGTTTCCATTCTTCTCACAACTTCCTGACTCAGTTCATTGTGAGAGCTCCCACTACGACTATGGTCATAGCTACAGGGTGACAGTTATTGAACTACATGAAATGAAATCGTCGTAACTTCTGAACGGTTTGAGTTAGAACGTTCAAATTGAACAGTTGGCTGCAGGGCATAATGGAAATTAATATGAGCATGTTCACGACGAAACCCACTTTCAGATGGATGGGTTCGCTAAAAGCAAAATTGTCTCGAGCATTTGGGAGACTGAAAATCGTATTTCGCTGTCGAGAAGTCTTTTCACCCTCAATGGCTTACTGTGTGGTGTGCAATGTACAGTCACAGTATAATCGGTGCGATATTCCTTGATGGCACGGTGACTACCAAACGGTTCGGGAAGATTTTGGAAGATGATTTCATCCCCATTATCTAAAGTGCGCCTAATTTCGACAAGTTGTGGTTCATGTAAGACGGAGCGTTACGCCATCGAAGCAGAAGATTGTTTGATGTTCAAGAGGAGCACTTCGTGGGGCGAATTCTGGCTCTGGTGTAAGCAGAGGGCAGTGACATGGGCTTCGATTGGCCGCCATATTCTCCGGATCTAAACACACGCGACTCCTTTCTGTGGGGCTGTATTAAAGACAAGATGTACATCAGTAACCCCGTTGCTGAGATGAAAATAGCCATTCTTGAGGTCATCGACAGCATCGGGCTTCCGACACTTCAGGAGCTCATGTAGAATTTCACTATTCGTGTGCGCCATATCATCGCGAATGGTACCAGGCATATCGAGTAGCTATAGTGATGTTTACGTGTTGAATAAAGCGTGTGCACATCGTAGTTTGTAACTGATTTTGGTTTTTTGCATATAATTCAGTAACTGTCAACCTGCCACTCCGTGGCACACAGGTAAGTGTTTTATTAGGTCCCTCATCCATTCCAAATATAACATTGACATTCCGTAAGAGTTTAATCTGATTTTTAAGCAACTCTTCATTTTTCCTCAGCTGACGTGTGTAGATAAGTTGTTGGTAATTTTGAATGCCAGAAGCGCCTGTACTTCTTCGTTTTCTACAATGGGTACTTCGACTGTCATGTTAAATCAAATGCAGAGTTTGAGAAATTCACCTTTTATTCTGTTATGATTCTCATTTTCCAATCGATTTAAAAATTCTAGATTTTCACTTTATATTTTCTCATGATTCTAATTTAACAAATGATTAACTGCTTCTTCCAAAGTTTAGGTCCTACGATGATCTGCCTTATGCATCACTTTCTCTATTTTATCTTGTGTCATCGCATTTGGGGCTCTATTCTCTATTTTCATTATACCTTATGACTCTCTTTATATGTTCCGCTACAACCTTATTTTCTCCTCCCTTTCTTTCTTGTGGGTTCCTGCGTTTCGTTCTTCTCATCCTGCGCAATTATCTGCATTTCCTCTTCCATTTGCTGTATTTCCCTTGTAACGTCATTTTATATCTTTCTCCCATTCTTCTTCCTGTCTTTCGAAATTATTTGTATCTTACCTCTCATATTCTATAATTGATGCCTGGGTTTTTCCCTCAGTGTATTTCACAACTCTAGCATTTCTCATCGCTTTCAATAACTAGGTGATGCCATTCCTACACTACTGGCCATTAAAATTGCTACACCAAGAAGACATGCAGATGATAAACGCGTATTCATTGGACAAATATATTAAACTATAACTGACAGGTGATTACATTTTCACGTAATTTGGGTGCATAGATCCTGAGATATCGGTACCCAGAACAACAACCCCTGGCCGTAATAATGGCCTTGATAGCCTGGGTATTGAGCCAAACAGAACTTGGATAGCGTGTATAGGTACAGCTGACCATGCAGCTTCAACACGATACCACATTTCATCAGGAGTAGTGACTGGCGTATTGTGACGAGCCAGTTTCTCGGCCACCATTGACCTGACGTTACCAATTTGTGAGAGATCTGGAGAAACTGCTGGCCAGGGCAGCAGTGGAACATTTTCTGTATCCAGAAAGGTCCGTACAGGACCTGCAACATGCAGTCGTGCACCATCCTGCTGAAATGCAGGATTTTGTAGGGATCGAAAGAAGGGTAGAGCCACGGGTTGTAACACATCTGAAATGTAACGTCCACTGTTCAAAGTGCGTTCATTGCGAACAAGAGGTGACTGAGACGAGTAACCAATGGCACCCCATACCATCACTCCGGATGATACGCCAGTATGGCGATGACGAATATACGCTTCCAATGTGCGTTCACAGCAATGTCGCCAAACACGGATGAGGCCATGAAGATGCTGTAAACAGAACCTGGATTCATCCTACAAAATGACGTTTTTCCATTCGTGCACCCAGGTTCGTCGTTGAATACACAATCACAGGCGCTCCTGTCTGTGATGCAGTGTCAAGGGTAACCGTAGCTATGGCCTCCGAGCTGATAGTCCATGCTGCTGCAAACGTCGTCGAACTGTTCCTGCAGATGGTGGTTGTCTTGTAAACGTCCCCATCTGTTGACTCAGGGATCGAGACGTGGCTGCGCGATCCGTTACGGCCATGCGGATAAGATGCCTGTCATCTGGACTGCTAGTGATACGAGGCCGTTGGGATCCAGCACGGCGTTCCGTATTATCGCCCTGAACCCACCAATTCCATGTCCTGCTAACAGTCACTGGATCTCGAACAACGCAAGCAGTAATGTCGCGATACGATAAACCGCAATCTCGAGGGGCCACAATTTGACGTTTATCAAAGTCGGAAATGTGATGGTACGCTTTTTTCCTCCTTACACGAGGCATCAAAACACCATTTCACAAGGCAACGCTGGTCAACTGCTGCTTGTGTATGAGATATCGGTTGGAAACTTTCCCCATGTCAGCAGGTTGTAGGTGTCGCCACCGGCGCCAGCCTTCTGTGAATGAGCTGAAAAGTTAATCATTTGCATATCACAGCATCTTCTTCCTGTCGGTTAAATTTCGCGTCTGTAGCATGGTAGCTTCGTGGTGTAGCAATTTTGATGGCTATTAGTGTCTCTGGCGAACAGAAAGTTGAACCTAATGGAGTAACATCTCTCACTTCCCGGTTCGGACACCCTCTCTCGTTGTAATTGCAAAGTGTCACCAACACTTCTGTATGTCGTTGTGTGATCTCGTCTTCTTCTCCTTAATATCTAGGTTACTTCCGGTTTGGTGTGATCTGTGGTACTCAACTAGTTAACTACTCTCTATCTTCGCTGTGACTAGCACTAATTGCACAATCGTTTTTATTTTCATTAAAGCCCTGTATATTCTCCTTACCGTTTGCGCTGTCCTCGTTTCTATCTTGCCCCATTAGCATATAAACATGACAGTATATCGTGATGTCCGTCTATGGACTGACACTGTTACCACTAATTTCAACATTCTCATCGTTTATGTAATGAACCCCGTTCTCCGCTGGGCAGTTTGTGTCAGCTATCGCCAGGTTGTTCACTTTCTTAAGAAAATGGTATCTCACTCCATATAGACAAGTAGTGCATGTAAGATAACCTAATATTAGGATTACAATATCTAGTACTCTTACCCCTACATCTTATTTTAATGCTACAAAATACAACGTGCAAGAAAAGACAGATTCATTGCCCAGAAGTCTTCTAATGTTACTTCAATGTTATAACCCACGTTGACGTTGGTCAAAAATGATAAAAATTCGACCTTATCTGACTTATAAACAACTACAAATCTGTTTACTCAAAAACAAAGAAACGTTTTACCGTCTCCGTTTATTGTAAACATGTTTAATTCGTCTGTGATCTCCCTGACAACGATTCCTCGTAAGTACTGAAATGGTAGATCTGTATAAAAAATGTCCTGTCGAAAATACGACACAAAAATCTATATAAAAATTTCCTGTTAATTTTCTCACTGCTATAGTGTTCTTTTAAGTAATATCGCTACTCGGAGTTCGGTTATCATGTATTACTATGCTGCGCCTCAATAACTACTCTCCTTATTCCTTCATCCGGGCACATAACAAAGCACAACTCTCGCATTCCTGTGCTCAGATCCCATACAGCATGCACATTGCCCAAAACACTAATCTTGCCTGATTACATGGCACGCTGTGGTCCGTCAGTTTATAAAGAGTACTATTAATAGGACATATATCATCTACTTCTCATGAATTCACTTGACCTGGCTCAAATCTCGTACGGCCGATTTATGAGCACACCTGCATGAACTACTACATATGAAACACGATCATTCTGCTAATATACTCTTAGAAGTCTGACGTTCATCAAACCAATTCTTACGGTTTTCTAGTTGCCCACACACAGTAAAAGGTATTCATATAAAACGCTGACGCAAATAAAAATCTTCCAAAAATTCCACAACTGTGATTTACAAAAGCAGTAAATCATTAGACATGAAGGAGAATCCACGAAACATTGAACATGAAGCTAAAAAAAAAAAAAAAATATCCATATGTTATTTATTCACATCAGCAATTAGATTTACAATCTTGTGTTACTATGTATTGCCTATTGCCAACTGATGTGCAACGAATATGAAATTAATTTATATAAACTCTGACATTAATGTTGCTCGCTGTTTCCCTGACGATAAACAAATCCTGTCCCGGCACAGGGAACCAGAGCCGACAAAATAATTAGCTTACTACGCCGGTGCTTCTAATTTTGATCAGAGTAATAATTCACTAACGGAAGTGCAGAACGCCACCATTGTGCATTTAGCTCTGTGGTAGAGGATGAGGCTGGCACCTCTGTCAGCACACTCCCTGGAGCCCTCTCGTCTGCTCGCATGTATGCCATGGATCTCCGCTTCCAAACAAACGCAACTGTCGCGTACGAGGTGCACACGCACAGATGTCTCTGTGTCATCATCCTATGGTGTGCAGGAGATGCGTACACTCCCCCATTTCTGAAACACCTCTTAGTTTTCTAGTTGCAACTTCGCTCTGGTATTTCTTGCTGGAATGGCCTGCCAGTCACAGAATATGAACACTAATTTAGGCAATGAGGAGGTTCCTTCAAACACAAGGATTCCACCTAGAATGTGCATCACGATAAAACGAAAATCATATTTCATTTCACTCTTCCACTTCCAAATCAACTGCTTCTTCTGTTCTGTCTCCATATCATCACTCAAGGTTTTTACTAATTGCGCGTTTTCGCGTGCAGCAACTAGCCTCATATCAGATGTCCTCTGAAAGCAAAGAACTGCACAAGATGCTAGGCTATGATTTTCCAGCAAGGTGTTTTTTTTTCGAGAAGTGTTATGCTGCTATCCACCCAAAGCACTCTTCAGAACACAAAAAAGCACCGGCCACCCACTGACATAGTCTCTTCCCTAGTCTCAGTTCAGCCACAGCGCCACGCTAGTATTCTATTCTTCTCCATACAACGAAATCGTTGATTATCAAGACTGTTAAATGATCTGTGACCACAATTTCCGTTCCTAAACGACCCCTCGCAGATTTAAATACGAGTGGAATTTCCTCACTGGGGAACTCCGTGCCGCTAGTTATCATCAGATATCTTATGTACTGTACATTTGTCGCTCCTCATTATATTCAGTCGCCTGTGTCATCTTTGCATCACATCTCTGTGTAAGAGATAACTTGCAGGTGGTAAGAGACACCCACAGCAAGCGTTCATTCCCGTAGCAACCTGCATATCGTCCGTCTTACGTTGGCTTCTGAAGTCCTGTACAGGCTCTCCTCTCTGCTTCTTCATCTGATAAAGGAACCCTTCCACTATTCTCTTCTCAACAGCTTACGGTATTTGCTGCAAGGGCGATCTATGTGAGTGTGTGTGTGGGTGGGAGGGGAGGGGGAGGGGGCGAGGGGGTTAGCGCATCTCTTCTCCGTCCTTCGTCGGTCAGTATCTGCCTGCCTGCACAGAAGCTACCATTGACCGGGGACAGGAGTTGCCTAATCTACTCGTGTCTCCTCTAAGAGTCGTCGGCTGTATTTTCTCTGGTGCTTCGCCAGATATTTGCGATTTCATTTTTGCGACGTCTAGCTGGAGTCAGGTCAGTCAAACACTGTGCGTCATGTCTTTCATGTGCAGCCAAGGGTCTTGTTTGTTTCCTATTACAAACAAAGAAATTTTTAAAGTGGAATTTCATGAATGCATTCGACAGAGTGTTCCCGAATTAGTCTTCTTAGATATTCATTACATCGAAGTGTATTAATAGGGACCGTAAAACCCGAAGATAACTCAACACTTCAGCAGCGACGAGACTGCCCGGACTCGTGCTGACTGCTTCCGCCTTGCTGAAACGCTGTATCGCACTCCGATTGACCACTGATTATTCTTCGTGTTTTACCGTTCCTGTTAATACATATAGATCAACCGGATAACGCACTAGACTAATTTGGGACCGTTGTATCGAATGTACACATAAAATTACGAATCAAAAGTAATTTTCTTCGTAACGGGAGACAAACCGACGCTTTCCGTCGTCGCTGCACGTCGTATGAGAAACTTGATGTACAGGAGTTCCGAGATCAACAGGGTTAAGATTCCGCCGAGAATACAAAATTCCAGGCATTACTTCTCATCATGGACAACGCAGTGGCCGACAGCTAGCGTTCGCTTAGACGCCTACCAGTTCCAACAGTCAATCAACACTGTTTTAAATAATCGTAGAAGTCAATGTGGGACGTACGGCGAGCATATAGAAGATGACAGTGCGGCGAAATTAGGTGGTGGTGTGCATGGCAGCTGACGACCGACGTGAGTGCCTTTGCCAAGAGCACGATGTCACCTGTAGTGCCTATCCTGGGTTTGTGACCAGACATGCTGGATCCTAAACGACAGTATAACCGTGAACCAGTCAGGGCAGTCCCGATTTCAGTTGGAATGAACTGGTAGTAGGATTCGAGTGAGGCACAGACCCCGAGAAGCTGTGGACGCAAGTTGTCAACAAGGCATTGTGCAAGTTGGTGGTGACTCCGTAATGGTGTGGCTGCGTTTACACGGAATGTAAGGTACAAACAAACCTATCATTGACTAGAAATGTTGATGTTAAGCTAATACGAGGCCATTTGCACTCATTCAGCGATCGAATTATTACGACGGACATTGCGGCTTGTCAGTCGGCAACCATTGTTTGAAGAACATTCTGGAAAATTCGAGCGAATAATTTTGCCATCCATATCGCCCGACGTCAATCCCATCGTACATTTATAGGACGTAATGAAGAGGCCAGTACGCGGACAAACTTCTGCACTGACAACACTTAATTAATCGTGCACGGTTATAGAGGTGGTATTACTCAGTTTTTTTCTGCTGGGGAAGTCCAATGACCTGTTGAGCCTACGCCACGGTGAGATGCTGCCCCACACAGGGAGAAAGGGGGCCCGACAAGATCTTAGGATGCATCCAAAAACTTGTAAAACTTCTGTCATCTCACTGACACCACATCTTAATAAGTAACACAAATGTGTGTACTGAGAAGTCTTGTCTAATAAATCCCCTCCTGGGGCTTACTGTTCTTAATAAGATGGTCACCTGAATTGAATCTTCCTGTCCAAACCCTGGCTCAGACAGCAGCTTCATCTCGTACTTGCAGGTGTAATTTACCTTTGCCTCTCTCTTAATCACACTGATCATGTTCATTGCTACTGTTAAAAATTAGTGACAGTTGGGGAGGTTTTTAATCTATATGAATGTGAGTAGTAAAGAAAACTTAGACAAATCTATTGAATAAAGCCTTCAATTGCAGATAACAGTAGGCGTTCGGAATACAGGAAAAATTCGCACAGAATATGAAGAAAAGAAAGGGGATAGGGAGGTAGAGGGTGTGTGTGTATGTGTGTGTGTATGTGAGAGAGAGAGGGAGAGAGAGAGAGAGAGAGAGGGAGAGAGAGAGGGAGAGAGAGAAAGAGTGAGAGTAAAGGAGAGACCGTTAGGTACCTAGGGGTTACAGTGACCTTATGGTTCAGTTGCTGTCGTACTTTGAAGTTATCATCATATTATGAATTAATCGAGTCGCATCATGTTAACAACGGAGTCCTTAAATGGTTTATACCTCTTAGATCGGCAGCCTTTCCTAAACTTTTATGGCTTCCGCAGTCAGAAGTTTTGATACGACACGCTCCTAAATTGCAACTCCTGTGGTCGAGAGGCTGACTGTAGCTACTGCGAAAGAGTGGTCGAATATTTAGAACCACGGCTCGCCTCGTGTACCATTTAAAACTTCTGTAATAAAGAGAACCAAACTTCACCCTACAGATGGAAGTGTGCAAATTGATGTAAACTAGCAATTTTTTTGGAAACAGACATTTAGCCAACGGTAAATTGTTAATGCTATGAGAAACTGAATTGAAATTATCAGATAGTATCTTTATCATCCATTTATGTCACAGCTGTCCTCTCACAACACATGAAATTGATTTGCAGAATGGCAAACTCATTGATAAGTGATCTCTACGAATCATTTTTTTACCCTAAGTCATTCACTTTCTTCAGTTTAAGTAACTGCAGGTGCTTATCATTCAACAAGGGATATGGTACCACAACTCTCATTAACTTATATTCAACTTGTTTATTAATATCTTTTCTACACTCTCTAGCTGCCATCTACATGCACTCGAGAGTTCAATTATTAAACCAGATTTTTCGATACTGTCTGGATCCGAATAGTCAGTGTGAAAGGATTGACAGATGACTTCTCAAGCAGTGTCATGGGTGACACTATGCAGTATCTTAATCGAGCTGGGTTGATTTACTTTTGTTCCATTTAAGTTTGGCCCACTGAGTTCCTAGATGTGGATGTGGCACTTATTTAACATTATGTACAGAACGCAGTATTAATTGTCAATGCTACAATGTGCACAGCTCTTTTTGTGATCTACAATTATTACATTTTTCCGCTAGTGCTCAGCTCCATGGTTACTGTAGATACTAAGGAGTATCTACACATCTCAGTAAAAAGGTCATTTGCGCAACGTTTCATTCACTTTCATAGTTATCGGTTGCACATGTTCATTTAGGTGGTCTCTTCTGTAGAGAAGATACCTTGCTTTGGTTTTAATTGATCGAAAAATCTGCTTTCCAGCGGCTTCTAATTTTGTTTCAGGGTAACTTTCAGAGAGTCATATTTTCATCCGCAGAAGTGCCAGATATATTTGTAATCTTAATCCTCGTGCTATACGAGTTTTATATTTCATATTTGTGCATATTATACCACACACATACACGTGGGCTTGTTAACAACTTTTTGCGTTGATCATGGTACTTAACAATTGTATAAATAATGTTTTATAAATACGAGCGGCATAATATACTGCAAGAAATTCGTCTTAGAATTTAAAAAGCTAGATTATTAATATTATTAACAAAACAGTTTTGTAGACTTGGCATCTCAGAAAATTTTATTTCTTCCATTAAAGAAGTACTAAACATGCAATAATTCCTGTTGCTTTTTTGGGCAGATATATCTGTATTATTTTTGTTAGTTGGTGACATATGGCTTCCAGCATATATATATATATATATATATATATATATATATATATATATATATATATATATATATATATATATATATATATATATATGGTGAGTCACCCAACTTTACCGCTGGATATATTTCGTAAAACACATCAAATACTGACGAATGGATTCCACAGACCGAACGTGAGGAGAGGATCTAGTGTAATTGGTTAATAGAAACCATAAAAATATGCACGGAAGTAGGTTTTTAAACACAAACCTAATTTTTTTTAAATATGGAACCCCGTTAGTTTTGTTAGCACATCTGAACATATAAACAAATACGTAATCAGTGCCGTTTGTTGCATCGTAAAATGTTAACTCCTTCCGGAGATATTGTAACCTAAAGTTGACGCTTGAGTACCACTCCTCCGCTGTTCGATCGAATGTATCGGAGAGCACCGAATTACATCGGGATCCAAAGGGAAAGATGATGGACCTTAGGTACAGAAGAGACTGGAACAGCACATTACTTCCTCATGCCAACACCTTTTTATTGGTCTTTTTCACTGACGCACATGTACATTACAATGAGGGGTGAGGTGCACGTACACACGCGGTTTCCGTTTTCAATTACGGAGTGGAATAGAGTGTGTCCCGATATGTGAGGCCAATAGATGTTCAATGTGGTGGCCATCATTTGCTGCACACAATTGCAATCTCTGCCGTAATGAATGCCTTACACGCCGCAGTACATCTGGTGTAATGTCGCCGCAGGCTGCCACAATACGTTGTTTCATATCCTCTGGGGTTGTAGCCACATCACGGTACACATTGTCCTTTAACGTACCCCACAGAAAGAAGTCCAGAGGTGTAAGATCAGGAGAACGGGCTGGCCAATTTATGCGTCCTCCACGTCCTATGAAATGCCCGTCGAACATCCTGTCAAGGGTCAGCCTAGTGTTAATTGCGGAATGTGCAGGTGCACCATCATGCTGATACCACATATGTCGACGCTTTTCCAGTGGGACATTTTTGAGCAAAGTTGGCACATCATTCTGTAGAAACGCGATGTATGTTGCAGCTGTTTGTGCCCCTGCAATGCAGTGAGGACTAATGAGGTGGTCGCCAATGATTGCGCACCATACATTTCCAGTCCACGGTCGCTGTCGCTCTACCTGTCTGAGCCAGTGAGGGTTGTCCACGGACCAGTAATGCATGTTCCGTAGATTCACTGCCTCGTGGTTTGTGAAACCGCTTTATCGGTAAACAGGTAGAACTGAACGCGTTCTCTGTTAGTGCCCATTGACAGAATTGCACTCGATGATTGAAGTAATCACCATGTAATTGCTGATGTAGCGACACATGAAGTAGGTGAAAGCTGTGACGATGCAGTATTCGCATGACACTACTTTGACTCAGTCCACCGGCGCTCGCAATGTCCCATGTACTCATGTGTGGGTTCATGGCAACAGCAGCTAACACACCAACTGTACCTGCTTCTTTTGTGATGGGCCTGTTACGGACCTGTTTGCGTGCTACGACCAGACCTATTTCATACAGTTTGCGGTAGATGTCTTGCAATGTGCGGCACGTTGGATGCTCTCTGTCCGGGTGCCGTTCTGCATACACCCTGCAGGCTTCAGCTGCATTTCGCCACTCGCCATAGATGAGTATCATCTCCGTCTTTTCAAAGTTCGAATACACCATGGTCACAGTTCCAACGACAATACACTATCACGAACGTCTGGTAACACGGTGTACTCAGTTGGTCTGCGTGCGGAAACGAACTCAGAGTAACAATAACAGCAAGCGCTACATGCGGACACTGCGACAGCTAGACCAAACCACAACAGTGCACTACAGCCACACTCGTAAACACATTCGTCATCGTAAACATTCCGTGTTTGGTACAACACGCAACTGAACGTCGGAGGTTTCAAGCGTAAAATTTAGGTTACATTATCTCCGGATGTAATTAACATTTTAAAATGCCACAAACGGCACTGATTACGTATTTGTTTATATGTTCAGATGTGCTAACAAAACTAAAGTGGTTAAAAAACATACTTCTGTGCATTTTTGTGTGGTTTGTATTAACCAGTTAGACTAGCCCTCTCCTCACTTTCGGTCTGTGGAATCGGTTTAACGTACGCAGACAGCTACCAGTATAGGTGAACATTGATACGGCATCTATCCACGCTTCGGCAATATGACGTCTTGAAATAGGCTCTACGCATATCCAATGAGCTGTCTGAATGAGTGTGGAGAAAGTACAGCCCTTTCTACCTCAATAGACGAAACCAGACAAGATTCTGCTGAGAAATCGTTGTTCTATGTCATTCTAAATCTATTGAGTTGGGTTTGAGTGGCGACTCTAGATAGGATAGTCCATGTCGAGAATTCTGTCGTTCACAAACACGGCCTCATACGCGTATCTTTATGAAAGGGTGCACTGCCATTCTGATACAAACAAGTAACGTACACTGCCCGCACCTCGTGGTCGTGCGGTAGCGTTCTCGCTTCCCACGCCCGGGTTCCCGGGTTCGATTCCCGGCGGGGTCAGGGATTTTCTCTGCCTCGTGATGGCTGAGTGTTTTGTGTTGTCCTTAGGTTAGTTAGGTTTAAGTAGTTCTAAGTTCTAGGAGACTGATGACCATAGATTTTACGTTCCATTGTGCTCAGAGCCATTTGAACCTAACGTCTCCTAAGCGTTTCTCTAATTTACACACTACAAAATGCCGTAAAATGTGTTCATAATCATTGCGCATTAAGCGTTTTCCTCAGCACAGTCTGGGGACCACACCCTGTCCAAAAGAAGCATCCCCATTTCATAAGATCTTTGCCTTCGTAGTTACTGTTGGCACAGCACATGGTGGCACGTAACGTCCTCCAGACATCACTAAACCCAAAATCTTCCATATGATTTAGACAGGTGTACCGTTGTTCATCACTCCTAGTCACATGCTTCCAGTCATTCAGTGTGCAGTATCATTGCTCTTTACATCACCTCAACCATCGTTTAGAACTGACTACAGAAATGTGTGACTTACTAGGAGGTACACGGCTATTGTACCCCACACTGTGTAACAGCCAATGCACAGTCATTGTAGACTTCTGGGGCCACTATGGAAATCAGAAGTGATTCTTTCAGCTAAATCCATATGATTTTGAGCGACTACTAACCGCAGATCTCCTAAACTGACATACGGCCAGTAGAGCGGTGTGCTGACCATATGCACCAGCCTCTAGTGGCGTCATCGGGATGAGGATGACACGGCGGCCAGTCGGTACCGTTGGAGCCTCATGATCTGTTCAGGCGAAGCTCTCGGTCAGTAATGTCTGTCTGGTCTTCGATTAGCTGCGGTCGTTCCTTCGAATTTGTACTTCACACTCAAGTCACCAGCTGTCGCCTTGGGCAGTTTTGTGAGGGCAGATATATCCTCCGATAGATTTTTTTAAATTAGGTGACATCCAGAGACTAGTCCACGTTTGAAACACTGATCTCTCTTGGCTAGGCCATTCTGCTGTTACTGTTTCTGTATTGTTGACAACACAATACTCGCCGCTTCCTATTTTACTGGCATGTGCTCCTAGTGTAGCTTCTAAACGTCAGTTCTTCATTACAGAGGGGTGTCCGGGCAGTTTTGATTGGTGTATATCTGCAATGCTATAGTTTTCTAGTTACTTTTGTTTCATTGCGTTAAGCTAGCGAGTTATGGTTAAGATACTGTAGCATACACTTCTCATATATTGTGATTACGATACTCAAGTCATCACCTATTTGTATTACAGACAATTGACTCGATAGTTTGAACAAGAGAACGAAACCCGTAACCTTCTTGTCGTGATATACAAAAAAAGTATTCCCTATTCTGATTATTAACCTTTATTTTACCCAAAGAGTTACAGGAGCTTCTTTTAGTTAACGTCCTACCTCAGTGTCTAGGAACGATAAACTTTATTGGCCTGAAAGACGTACCACGACATTAGAAATCGAGGATTTGATCCCTTCTTTTTATAATCGTGAAATTCGCATCAAAATTTATCATTACACCAGAAATAATGGCATTTTCACCGAAGATTCATAATGCCACATATACAAGAAATGTCTGTCCTACTCACAGGTTTTGCAGGCACTTTCTATGAAATTTATTTTGAAAACCATTACAGTACCACTTTTAACGTCGTCCGCAGTATTTTATTGTTGGTCTCATCAGAATCAGAAACGGCCCGCTTTTCTCTGAAACATATGTAACTATCTTGCGTACATCCTGCATCTCCTCCTCTTTTATTGGAACTTTTCCATTTTACTCCAATTCTGTTGGAATTTGTGGATGTCCTTCATTGTTCTTTGTAGAAACCATCAAAAAGATTAGATGTGGTTAAATTACCTCCAACTACGTGTGGAATTCGAAAATGAGGACTTTTCCCGGAAATTCGCTGTTTTGTGCAGAACGTAGGCCCTCCGTTCCTGAAATCCAGGGTGCTGTGTGTAGAGACTGTAATAACATTAAATCCTCTCTTCCTTGAGAATTGGTACATATAATTGTATTGCAGTAGCATATAAATACAGTATAATAATCTGATTTTCCTTTCCTCAGTCCCAACATTGCGATCACATTGAAGAAAAGAGTGCTCTCGCAATGGGAAGTACAGATAAATCTGTCTAAATCGCCCAGCAGGAACTAGTTCTGCTGGAAACCACATTAAACTGACTTCGCGATCTTGTCCTCCTCAGACGTCACTGAGAGGGGGGACATCCTTTAGGGTCAAGGTCAGTGTGGTTTACTTTAAACCACCGGATGCTACAGACTTCGTCAGGTCCGCGTTTAGCTTCTCCTTCTGAGAAAACACTGCAATTTCCAGCATCTTTTTTTCACGAGCGCATCACGTATAAGGTGAGCACTGTCTGATATAACGTATTCTGAACAGACAATATTGATAAAAGGAGATTTTGCATACAGACGAATAGAAGTGATCCAACTTTCTGGTCATTAGACATTTAGTTCTTTTCTGTGTATTATAAAATTACTGAGCCCGACGCACATGAATAACCTTTTCGGTGACAGCAACTTGCCGCCTATTTTTGTTCAGCTGTGGATTACTTATGTTTGCAGCTAGCTCTTCAAAGTACTACAGACATCGATTTGAGGCCGTCAAATACTATAATCAGGTCCGGTTTAAGGTTCAAATGGCTCTGAGCACTATGGGACCCACCTGCTGTGGTCATCAGTCCCCTAGAACGTAGAACTACTTAAACCTAACTAACCTAAGGACATCACACACATCCATGCCCAAGGCAAGATTCGAACCTGCGACCGTAGCAGCAGCGCGGCTCCGGACTGGAGCGCCTAGAACCGTACGACCACCGCGGCCGGCCCGGTTTAAGGCCCAAGGAATTAAAGCCGCTGCTTGATGCGGTAAGGTGACAGGGACGCCAGAAGCGCCACGACTGTAAAATTTCTGTACATGACGCATCACAATTACAAGCGGTTGAGGGGGGAAGCTGGGAGAGGCGCCCAAGTGAAAGATTCGCATTCAGTGGCCATCACAATTTGCAACGAGAACTGACATGGGGAGAATAGGAGAATGTGATGGAGAGGGGCGAAAGGAGAAGGGGGGGGGGGGAGAGGTGCCAGACAGTAAGTAAATGCGAAAAAATATTCTTGACCGGTTCTGTCTATCATCGTAACATTCTTCTAAATACTTTAAATCATGTTTTATTTTCCTTGAAAGATCTGGACTTTTTCAAAATATGGATCACACATGTTTTTGACGTTACGTTTACTACTCTAATACACGACATTCAGTAGAAAAAGTCAAAGGATAGTGCATTGGTGGAGCTGTCGTTTGTACTCAAGTAATCGATATGGAAAGGTCTCCGACGTGATCATGACCGCACGATGGCATTTAACAGACTTTGAACGACGAATACTACATGAAGCTAGACGCATGGAACCTTCCATTTCGGAAATCGTTAGATAATTCAATATTACGAGATTCACAGTGTGAAGAACCTGCGGAGAAGCAAATTTCACGCATTGCCTCTCACCATCGGCAACGTGGTGACCGATGGCCTTCACTTAACAACCGAGAGCTGCGGCGTTTGCGGTAGAGTTGCCAGACCAGCAGACAAGCAACACTGCGTGAAATAATCGCAGAGACCAGTTCGGATCGTACGACGAATGTATCCGGTCGCTCAGTGCGGCGAATTTGTTAATAGGGCTATGGTATCAGACGACTGTCGCGAGTGCCTTTGCTAACAGCACATCGCCAGCAGCGCCTTCGACTCGTGACCATATCTGTTAAATCCTAGATGACTGGAAAGCCTTGGCTAGGTCAACTGATTCCCGATTTCAGATGGTAAGAGCTCATGATAAGGTTCGATTGTGGCGTGGAACCCACGAAATCATGAACCCAAGTTGTCAGCAAAGCAACGTGCAAGCTGGTGTTGGCTCCATATGGTGTGGGGAGTGTTTAGGTGGTATGTACTGGGTGCTCTCGTCGAACTGAACCGATCATTGACTAGAAATTGTTATGTTTGGGTACATGAAGACCATTTGCAGCCTTTCGTGCTCTGAAATTTGTGACCACGATTGTTAGTGTCTGGTTTGCACAACATTTGTGTGAATGCTTTGGCCACCCATATCGCCTAATATGAATCCCATTGATCATTTATTGGGCACAATCGTTAGGTCACACCGGCAACACTTTCTCAATAATGTACGGCTATAGAGGCAGTGGGGCATAGTGTTTCTGTGGGGGACTCCAAACGACTTGTTGAGTCAATGTCACATCGAACTGCAGGACTAAGCCGGGGAAAGGGAGGCACTACACGGTATTAGGCGGCATCTCATGACTTCTTCACTTCAGTGTGTGCTGCGTTGGTTGTAGTGTGCTTCTTTAACTGATAATTCGTTAATGTGTGCATCGACAAGAAATTCGAATGTAGCTCGGTATTGCATTACCATGATCTTTACGCTTGACCATAATATACACGGCGAGAGGGTTTGACGCTACTAATGACGTTAATCGAAAGATTACTTTAATCTTTATGCAGCACACAATACTAAATGAATTTTTACATACAATCATGCTTTCATTAAAAGTTATAGAAAAATGATATCACGTTTCAGTGATCTTTATCTTTGATATTGCCTCAGTAATGGTTACTTTCGATAGATCAGCCCCATTAAGATTGTGTCCTGCTTATGGTGTGAACGTACAAAAATGCAAAGTTTTCAAGCAAAGTTCCTTCTCATTTATACTTAACGTTTTACTCCAGTTATGTTTACAAGAATAAACACCACTAGTATTTGTCTTAGACGATACTGTTAAACTTTTCCTAGTACTCGTAAACGCGTAATCATTAAGTAGTAACTTTTTATGAACTTAATTATATGTTTCTGGACGACGAATATCTTTCTTCTCTTTTACTGTAATACAGCCACTATCTATTTCAGATGTGGATGAAGACAATGTAGTAACATTATCAACGTTAAACTGTTGAAACTTTGGCCAAATAAAATGGTATCACACAAGAAACGCCAAAATAATACTCTCTTAAAATTCTACAATAGCTACTATATCAGCTAAGTCTATAGTTCATTTACCTTTGATGAAGATTATCTAAACACAGGCGTCAGACATTAAACACAAAACAGTGTTCTGTGGCAGTATAAACATCAGGTTTTAAGCGGTGTAGCAACAGGTAAGAACACCAACAATTAGAGCGACCACAGCGTTGAAGCTGAAAACTCGCTACTGGGATAACTAACGAACATTTCGAAGTCCAGTTAAGCTGTAATGTAAGTGGTTTTATTCCCTATTTATCGCTCACAATGGGCATCTATACTCTAACATACTTGCTGAAGAAAGAAAAAAAAATCGATATTTTGGTTCTTGTTCTCTTCTTCAAATTAACGATTCAATTAATGTCTCATTCACAGTCGTAATAACCAGTATTGATCTTCACCATAATGTTGAATGAGCTGTTTTCTCGGAGGCTAATACTAGAAATGGGTAAAAAGATTTCCCAGAGCTATCTATGAACATTTCAGTGATAATTGTCAGGTTATGATTTGCACTGTAATTTCAATATAGGTGATTCCCACAATGTGTTCCGGCGATGCCCGGATTCAGCAGTCCCATAGGATCAACATGGCGGCAGATGTAGGGTGAGATGATATCAAAGCTGTCACACGATTCAATGCTGGGAATGTAATTACGAAACCCGAGGAGAAAATGGCGCAGAACGAGAGCCACGAAGAAATTTCATTAGCCGCAGGGTGTGGCATTCTCACCGAGACGAGGGGTCCGTGTGACGTCACTGAGCTGCTTTGTTCTGGCTTTCTTGTACCACTGCTTGCTAGCCACCGCAGGAGGAAGCCAAAGGCTGTTATACCCCATAATACATTGTCCTTTGTACCGCAGATGAAATAAATTCAGCTGACTGAACAAAGAAGGGGGAGCTTCGCATTTCTACTTCCACTGTGTTGGTAAAAAAAAAACATGACCGCCTCCTTTTTCCTTAAGGCATCGTACGGACGCTTTAATTTGAATTCATGCGAAACTATTTTAATAGACGAGGAGCATACACACGTTAATTTAATGCTATAAGTTGGTTAATCGAACACAACGCGACTGAAGTACACTTACTATGAAATTAAGTTCTCCGTCCGTCCTTCACAGAACATAACAACAATAAACAGGAAACCTTTTCAGTTGTTTTTTGGAATATGAATTATTTTATCATGGTCCTTTAGGATTGTTCAGTCTTCTTCAGGTGCTACAACTCCATATAATGTCAAGTTTGCCTTGCACTGTTGGATTTCCAATTGCACCGCGTTACTCAATAATATCAGGGTATCAAAAATATTATTTAATTAATGTTTTTCAATCAGACAGTTCTGAAGCAGTAGGGTATCAGAACATAAGAGAAGATAGAGACTAAGACAGAGAGACTATAAGTTTGTAATCATTTCTGTGAATAAAAACGCATCCTCACGGTGAAATCTGTGAAGAAAAACCGTGCGATCCGACTCTGGAATATACTCCAAATCGCTAAAAGTATGACAAATAAATTATGTTTCGTTGATGCGGATGTTGTATTACATCGATAAATTAAACGTAATTTATCGTATGTTGATAAATGTAACGAGTATCGCATAGAGCTTAATTTGTGGTTTTTTGTCATTTTAGCAATTGTTGCGCAACGTAAAAAGGAATACTTTCACTTGTAAACTGTTCGTATCATACCATCTTAAGCACGTTCTGTAACTGCACAAGTAATATCTTTGTAAGTCACATGTTACTTTACCTACTGTTGCGATATTCAGTGGCCCTCTAGCGTTGAAAGAAAAAACCCAGATCCGGTTCGTTGTCAAATAAATAAAATTTTCGCAGACCGTCAGGAAATCATTTTACTATTTAACAGTAAATTACTGCAGTATACGGTGTTCACAAGTGTAAAACAGGAATCAAAAGAGCACAGACAAATTATGCGAATGTTTTGGATTACATCTTAGTTTCACTTACATCCTCATAATACTAAAAAGCATTCTTGTAAACAAGCGTGAAGTCGAAGAAAACAGAGCAAAACGCAATGTTGGGAGATGATGATCCAACCATCGTCTACAATTATTCTGATTTGCTATTGCCGTCTTGTATTTGTTGTGAATAATTACTTATTCGCCCAAGAAAAATTGAATTTCACACACATTACAGCACTGCATACAGTTTATTACTGCAAAACTGGTAAGTACTCAGGGTCACGACACTATCAATCATTCGAAGCAAAAGTCTAGTAAACATGGATCCCAAAATGCATAACTTAAGAGCTATGTCAATTTCATCTTCAGTATTGTGAAACAAATATCATCTACTGAAATCTCTTTGGTGTTCACAGTATGAGACTTGTTATTATGGACAAAAACAATGACAAAATTTCCAGTAAATATGGGCTCCTAAGTGCATAACATTAGAGCTATGTGCACTTGTTCCTGTTCATTTACAGACCATATTTTCAGGACGATATATTTTTGTTATGGTACATACTACATCCTCCGAAAATCTACATCTACATCTACAGCCATACTCCGCAAGCCACCTGACGATGCGTGGCGGGGAGTACGTTAAGTACCTCTATCGGTTTTTTCTTCTATTCCAGTCTCGTATTGTTCGTGGAAAGAAGGTTTGTCGGTATGCTTCTGTGTGAGCTCTAATCTCCCTGATTTTATCCTCATGGTCTCTTCGCGAGATATATGTCGGAGGAGGCAATATACTGCTTGACTCCTCGGTGAAGGCATGTTCTCGAAACTTCAGCAAAAGCCCGCACCGAGCTACTGAGCGCCTCTCCTGAGAGTCTTCCACTGGAGTTTATCTATCATCTCCGTGACGCTTCCGCGATTACTAAATGATCCTCTAACGAAGTGCGCTGCTCTCCGTTGGATCTTTTCTATCTCTTCTATCAACCCTATCTGGTACGGGTCAAACACTGTTGAGCAGTATTCAAGCAGTGGGAGAACAAGCGTACTGTAACAAACTTCCTTTGTTTTCGGATTGCATTTCATCAGGATTTTTCCAATAGATCTCTGTCATCTGCTTTACCGACGATAAACTTTATATGATCACTCCATTTTAAATAACTACTAATGCGTACTCCCAGATAATTTATGTAATTAACGGCTTCCAGTTGCTGACCTACTAAATTGTAGCTAAATGATAAGGGTATATCTTTCTATGTATTCGCACCGCATTACACTTGTATACATAGAGATTCAATTGCCATTCCCTGCACCATGCGTCAATTCGCTGCAGATCCTCCTGAATTTCAGTACAATTTTCCATTGTTACAACCTCTCGATATACCACTGCATCATCCGTAAAAAGCCTCAGTGATCTTCCGATGTCATCCACAAAGTCATTTATGGATATTGTGAACAGCAACGGTCCTACGACACTCCCCTGCGGCACACCTGAAATCACTCTTACTTCGGAAGTCTTCTCTCCATTGAGAATGACATGCTGCGTTCTGTTATCTAGGAACTCTTCAATCCAATCACACAATTGGCTAGTAGTCCATATGCTCTTACTCTCTTCATCAAACGACTGTGGGGAACTCTATCGAACGCCTTGCGGAAGTCAAGAAACACGGCATCTAACTGGGAATTCGTGTCTATGGCCCTCTTGAGTCTCGTGGAGAAATAGTGTGAGCTGGGTTTCACACAATCATCTTTTTCGAAACATATGCTGATTGCTATAGATTTTTAGTTGGTTGGTTGATTGTTGGGGGGAAGAGACCAAACAGCGTGGTCATCGGTCTCATCGGATTAGGGAAGGATCGGGAAGGAAGTCGACCGTGTCCTTTCAAAGGACGGTCGGGCGCGGGATTGAACAATCGTCCTCCCGAATGCGAGTCCAGTGTGGTAGCCACTGCTTCACCTCGCTCGGAGTAGATTTATAGCCTCCAGAAAAGTCATTATACTCGAACATAATACGTGTTCCAAAATTGTACAACTGATCGACGTCAGAGATATAGGTTTATAGTTCGGCACATCTGTTCGACGTCCCTTCTTGAAAACGGGGATGCCCTGTGCCCTTTGCCAATACTTTGGAACGCTACTCTCTTCTAGAAACCTACGGTACACCGCTGCAAGAAAGGGGGCAAATTCCTCCGCGTACTCTGTGTAAAATCGAACTGGTATCCAATCAGGTCCAGCGGCCTTCCCTCTTTTGAGCGATTTTAATTGTTTCTCTTTCCCTCTGTCGTCTATTTCGATATCTACCATTTTGTCATCTGTGCGACAATCTAGAGAATGAACTACAGTGCAGTGATCCTCTGTGAAACAGCTTTGGAAATAGACATTTAGTTTTTCAGCCTTTAGTCTGTTATCCTCTGTTTCAGTACCATTTTGGTCACAGAGTGTCTGGACATTTTGTTTTGATCCAGCGACCACTTTGACGTAAGACCAAAATTTCTTACGATTTTCTGCCAAGTCAGTACATAGTACTTTACTTTCGAATTCATTGAACTCATCTCACATAGCCCTCCCCACACTGTTGGAAACAAAGAGTTTGAGGTACAAGAGACGAATAAGTATTAATAGGTCTTGATGTAGGAATTTTAGAGCCCATGTTTTCTAGAGTTTGTGATCTGAATGACTGAAAATTTGGCTGTTCCTTCTGGCTCACTCAGATAAGTTTCTCGATGTCTAAGTTCTCCGCCGACGGGAGGCAATACAGTTTCTGGTCAGCGGCTCCTTCTCCCTGAGGGATCAGGTTAGATGATCTTATGGTAGCTACTCTGCTTATCACATATATCATTGGTGTCATTATTTGTGTAATATTGCGAGGGGCATTCAATAAGTAATGCAACACATTTTCTCAGAAAGCCATTTTATTTTACTAGCGATTTCAATATGTCATATTATTCCCCAATCTTTTGGCTAGAAGCACGCTTTTCAACACAATATCCGTTCAGTGCGATGTCCTATCGCCACCTTAATGGGAGAGCCTGTATGCCTACATGATACGTCTCTACTGGTCGACGTCGAAGCCAAAGTCTTGCAGCAATAACCTCCCTATCATTCACATAGTGCTTTCCGCTGATGAAAGACGCGAGGCCCTTACTGTACCAGCTGAGGATTACGCTTCGAACTTATTCTTCCGAGTAAAGATGATGTTGAGGTACTCCAATGTTTGCCGTTTTGTTTTCGGTTCGAAGTGATGAATCCATATTTCATTGCCTGTCGATGTTCGGCACAAAAATTGTCACGACCAGCCGAGTAACGCGTTAGCAAACCGCACAGATGGTCCTTCATTGCTTTTTATGGTGTTCTGTTGGACAGCAAGGAACGCAGCGGGCACACGCCATTGGGTATCCCAACTGGTGGACCAGTGTGTCAGCACAACCAGCAGAGACGTCCAGCTGAGCAGCGAAGAGTTTGTAATCCATCGATCACCATGAATGAAAACATCTGCACGTTTAAACAATTCACGAGGCGACATCATACAGGTTTGTGCAACCTTCTTGCGATGATGACAGTCGCCTCGCCCAAGGACTTTCCGTGCTTTTTTCTCCGCCAAGTCTTCATTAGTTGGGAGACAAAGCGGGTCCTGGAGCAATTTCTTAGTGCGGGTTGTATACATTCACGGGCAAGGATACATCCATAGGAAAACTTGATTGATTCGTGACCATATACTAATCGATTTATAGCCACCTGGAGACGAACTATGACCCCAACCCTCCCCTCCTCCTCCCTCACTATTCTGGGAACTCACCTTACTGATACAAGCACACTTCTGATATCAAAATAATTCTTTAATTAACCCCTCCCCCTTGCTGCGAAATTCTCCAGCCCTCACCACCTACTCCCCACACACATTCCCTCCCACATCTGGAAATTGGAGGGAAAAGGACTCGGTCTGGTGACCGCAACGCTCTCAGATTCGAATACTGCCTCGATCAAGGATGTCTGTGATGTCCTTAGATTAGTTAGGTTTAAGTAGTTCTAAGTGCTAGGGGACTGATGACCTCAGATGTTAAGTCCCATAGTGCTCAGAGACATTTGAACAATTTGACTCGGTCTGTGCTGTAGAGGAAGAATCTCAGGACAGGAAATTCTGTTGCTTAGCAAAGGATGTACTGTTTATTAATAAAACTCAGTTCGCAGGTATGCATCTCTCTTGCTCATCATTCTCTGCTGAAGTGGAAGACTTAGGTCTTGTATAATACATCAAAAAGAAGTAATGAAATACATTGATGTTTTTCCAATCATACAAGGGATACCGTCAGGAAATCTACGTCTAATCACCCCACGTAATTAGACTTTTAAAAATCGTTCGCGCTGATTCCAGGAAATGCGCGACCACGTTTCGATCGCTTCGCCGGGCCGCACCACACACCCGTGTCCAAGAGACCACTCTACACCGGCTCAAGTGCCATAACCACGTTTGGCTGCTGCACCGCCAGCAGTCTCGTGCTGTAGACAGACCGGAAGTCGCGTTAATCCTCAAACAGAGCGTTAGGTGAGATGGCAACCCTTAGATATTGATAACTGAGAAATTTCTTTCGAAACACACGCCCTCCCTCTCTTTATTGCAAGTGCCTACTTCCTGTCACGTGCCACTACTTGACAAAATTCCGAACAAACTTTCCATACCAGCTGACTATAGGGTCCCAGAATACCGTGTTCATTCGGCAGTCAGATCACCACACACAACCGCGATCCCTTCCGTTAGTGGAGGTGTCCTTTCCTCCCTTAAATGGCTACCCCACACGCACACCTTCAACGCCAGGTCAATGGAAGCTGCAGCTCTATGCATTCTCCCTTCCACAGATACACTGACTGAATTAGTTCACGATAACACTGGCAGAGGATGCAATCGTCCCACTCCTCATCCTTCTTTCTCCTCCACCTCAGCCCTCCCTTTACTTCCAGTCATACAAAGAAACAAGTAGAGGCAACTCTTTGATACAGGTGACTGCAGCCCTTACATATTGGTCTGTGAAATTCCTCTCGAAACGTATGGTTACTCTCTCTCTCTCCTTCTCTCTCTCTCTCTCTCTTCCTGCCCAGAAAGCATCTGTCATGTGTCACACTAACCACTCCTTTGTCCTGAATAAAGCTGAAGATACCTGGTAAATCTTTCGTTGTGTATGTCTTGCAAGTATTCCCTTGCTCTATAAGATTTCCTGATTTATTAACTAAGTAAATAAATGTACAGCGTTTGAGTGCAGACAGTTTTTCCTTGCGTCCTGTCGATGTACCGAAGTCAACACACAGTGTGCCCATCCCCCTATATACAGTGAACGATAACTCTCAGTGGTTGGACAAAACTAACACCGTCACCACAGCCTACTAGTGGACGGATATGTGGGCAAGATTGCACTACCCTGGCCGCGGAGTGCTTCTCGGGATTATTCGAGAGGTAAGAATTTAGACGTTATCAGTACTTCCAGTGCTAACACTTGGCAGTTATCGATACCTATTCGCTCAATTTTCTACAGTAAATGCTGCAACACCACATAATGAGTATTAGTTCACTGTTCAGCTATTCAGACAACGCCGCCGCCGGCATAGCACCCGCAGCTACCAGCAAGAATCGAGGAGCCGGCCGGAAGGAAATATCCTTTGTACTTGCGGACAATGAGAGCCTTAAGCAGGTGGTATCCACTCACTCCAGCCACGAGCTACCTTCATCACACACCCGGATTATAGACAGAACTACATATTTTTTAGTGTAATTACAGTTGAATATAATAATCGTAGAGCCAATCTGATAACATTTGACAATGAGCAAAGTAATCGAAATAACTCCTCCTGATAGCTGCGGCTCTGGGACGAATCACACGTTGAAATATCAATATCTATATCCTCCTTATAACAAAGCACCATTTTCCACATAAAATATTTCATACATCGTTACTTCTATTGAATGGCTAAAATCGCAATTTTCCACATCAAATCCAAAACTCCCTAATGACTACAAAAAGTCGCTTCCTTTCCACATGTCAGAACACTGACTTTAGTCTCAATATGTATTTATAAGCTCGTCGATCGCAGCAATCTGCCCCCATCCACTACTAAGTAAAATACTTCGCCAATAACTGAAGACCTCAAAGACCATGTTACTGTCAGCCTGCACAAAAATCAGTCTTGGTTCCACAAGCACCCATACGTATCGGTAACAATATACATGTTGAAAGCTATACCTGCTTTATAAGTCGAGGTATGGTTTTGTTTCCGAATGAAGTTGTCTTACACACAAATACTGCGATAGTGAAAATAGACAGTTGTTTTTGGGTGTGTACTAGATATTTCCCATGGCAACAAATGCTTTCCACCTTGATACGACGTAGACAGTGTAACAGATGTTCTGTTGAATATCCACGGTGCTCTAGACCAAGAAGCATGATGGTTGATTGAGTATGTTCATATAACATATGGGGTATGCTATGTGTAGGAATCGCTTAAAACATGCAACGATAATTTGAAGTCCTAAGATATGTACAAAGATCGATGACCAATTCACTGGCTTTCGGAAATATAGTGTTACGCTGTGGTAGAAATGCTGTCTACTACTTGGAATCAAGTATCTCCATTCAACAATATATTAGCATTGTATCGTAACGAAATTTTTTTATGATTACAGCAACTGGTAAATAATATTAGTGGCACTCTAACACATTCAAAACAAGTCACGTCTTCTAACTTATCTGCTAAGAACCCCACGCAACCAAACTGCAGTGTCGATTCAGACAGTCTCTCTACATCTTACAACTGTTTCTCAGTCTCTGCCCCACCCACCCTGCAGCTCAGGCCATGTGATCACTCCAGTTTAAGTCGGAACTGACGGGAATGTCAGAGAGCAATATATGTAGCTCCTTCTGTAACCTGCGTGGAAAGAGGGTGAGTTCAATTCAACCGAAAGGACAGTGTTTTGACCATTCAGTGGAAATGCGATGTCTTAAATTTGCCAACCGTGTACAGTGTATAGGGGAAGCAACAAACGAAGCTTTCTTCTTCAACATGAGCTAATAGGAAAGACAGAACGAGCAGCTACAGTGATGTTTCATATCAGGATAACCAGGAAGACACGACGTCATATGGGAACTTGAAGGAGTACGACGATTATGCTACTGCATTTCCATGCGATTCCAAACTTCATACACGTATTGCACTATGATATATATCTGTCTTGGTGCATTCACGTCTGTTACCGAAACATTCTCTCCCTTCTCATTATTTTGTACCATCCAACAGATAAAAACTATGCCGCACGCGGCAGCAGCGTGGCCTGAGGCCTCTTGCCATTGTTCGCGCAGGTATTCCCGTCGGAGGTCCGAGTCCTCCCCTGGGCATGGGTGTGTGTGTTCTCCTTAGTATTAGTTATTTTAATTAGATTAATTACGGTGTAAACGTAGGGATCGATGACTAAGCAGTTTGCTCCCATTGGAACTTACCACACAAACACACACATACACACACACACACACACACACACACACAAACACACACACACACACACACTTAAAAAGTATAAACTATAATAACATTGCTAATGTGACCCTATAGAGAAGTCAATAATATGTTACCACGTCCCTCTCTTCTGATATATCGAAAACAGATCTTTGTAAAAATACAATTATTAGTCCATTGGGGCAAGTGTCCAGTAATCGAAGTTGTTTGCAAAGTCCAGAGTATAGTTCTGTCGCCAGTAATATAGGAGGAACATACCACAAAGACAATCATCCACAATAAAGGCTCCTTGTGTCCTCCTTGCATAACCAGTAGGACATATTGTTTTTATGCTGTAACACATGTAAGTATTGTAAATTGGAAGAGTTTGCGGCACTGTAGAACAATCCAAATAACTGAGGTCATGACCTCTACATCTAATCTCATCTTCCACAGTGATGGGGTAGCAGATGTCTACGTGTTCCATTTCGACGAGACAAAAAGCGTTGATTCCTCATATTGCAGCCACATATGCCGTCACATTTCGGTGCTAGCCATCCCTGGAAGGTGTTGCTCCCACCAAGTCTCTCTCCATCTCAGACAAGTGACATCAGCCACTCATTATGTGGTAATGAACAGCATATCAGTTGACAGATGAGATGGACAGTACACTGTCGATATGGGATAATTTACAGTAATAAGCACTACCGTTGATACTGTGATAAATTTTAGGTAATTTTACTAGTTTCTCGTAATGTCATAGCTGATCTATAACAGGCAGAATGTTTCCCAATTTCTCTATAATAACTAAACTTGGCGTGTGCCATTTACTGGATTACGAATGCAGCTGGATTACTGTGCAGTACTTTCAGTCATCGTTAATTCTCAGATCTACACATGAAAGTACACTAGACAGCGCCATATAGAAATGCACTTAAGTTATGTACATACGTCTAGCACTTTGATCATATAGCGGAATTTGGGATTACGATTGACCATCTTTCACTATGTGGATGGGAGTTACAAACTATTCTCGCATTCAATGAATAAAGTAGGAGATGAAAAGATCTCCCCGTATTGTCTTTGATGAACACTTTCTACAACACTGTCCCTAATTTAATTTGCAACTGACCAGAACAAAGGAAATTCCACATTTCAGAGCTGCTGAGTACGTAACTGCTGTTCAGGAAGTCTGTTCGATGCTTATCTTTCTCATGACACCCTTCAAAGCGCACAAGATCTCTCCAGATGTGTACATGTCGAGAACGTTAGCACCCTTTATCAGTGTAGAGTAGATATGAGAGTGTTTTAGTGATATAACAAATGGTTAAGAAGAAAAGTGGGGTCTATGTTTGATGGGGCTCGATATGGACGAGATTTGATGCATTTTACATAAATAAACCGTGCAATCAATTCTAAAGTATTTTTCCAGTGTCTGGAGCCACAACCGAAAACGTTTTGTCAAGAAAAAAGGGATCATAGAACACAGGCACATGCACTCCTAAGGCTGTACAGTTCCGCATTAACATATGCTATAGTTTTAAATTTATGTGGTTTCCCAAATCTAAGTCACGTGGAGTACAATGCTTTTAATACTCTGAGGGATATATATGTCCAACATCTGACATACATCCAGCCTATCAGTTTTCTGTTTCACTCAATATGATGACAAACTTTAAGATGATAAAACTACTTCCTTCTACACAAAAAAAGGTTATTTGTCATCACAGAAAAGGCAGCATGAACTGTTCACATCTGATTATAGTTCAGATATTGTGTTATGCTCGCATCACTGCTCTAAAATGAGCGTCAGTAATGGAAAATACACAGCAGTAGTGTATGTGTTGTGACATTGCACAACATGCTGCACTAGCTCTGTATACAGGAAAAATCTTAAATAAATTTATACCCATGGTTTATGGTATCTAACAAAAACTTGTCACAAACTTCGAATCATTGCAGAAATGCAACTTAAGAGTCGATATATGTCCAAGGTGTGACAGTGACATAGAGTACTTAGATTACATCTTTGTTCGTCTAGAGGAGGCTACTGAAACAGGTTTTCGATCGATGGACATGTTTCATCACGCATGTGTTGTAAATTCTCTATTGACTGCTGTATGGGCACGTTTGCCTTTAATGTTTCTAGGTAGTTAGGGCTCTAAGTCACTCACGGAACACACAATTGTATATGGGTCGAATGCAGGTTATACCACACAACTGACTTATCCACGGAAAAGAAATGGTTAAATGAGTGATAAATGACCTGCCTCAACATCTCTCTCTGTAGAATGCGTCATCAGTCCATCATTAAATCACACCTAATTACAACCTTCCTCCTTTTATTACACGTTATTTGTATCACATTTTAATGCAGACCCATGTCAATTAAAAGGCAGATGCCTCTCTTTTTCAGGAGAGCATCAAAGACCGCAGTCAGTTTGGATGTATCCCTTTTGTCTCCTTAAGCAAACAGTCAGCATGCTGGCAGTACTTGTTTTCGATGTATCAGTAGAGAGGGACGTGGCAATATCTTATTGAGTTCTTTACAGGATGACATAGGCAACGTTTTCATAGTTCATAGTTTATATCTGTTGGCTGGGGTAGAATAATGAGAATAGAGAGAACGTTTTGGTAACAGATGTGAATGCACCCTGAAGGACGCAGACTGTAGACTGTAGACTGCAATACCTGTATGCTGTTGAAATACGCTCTGATATGTAGAAGTAAAACGTTCGTCCGTCTGTCCGTCTTCCAGTTGCCGTATGACATGGAGTCTTCCTACTTTTCCCAATAACAAAATCATACTGACTTTACCACTACCTAATGCTGCAGGTGAAAGCTTCGTTTGGTGCTGGCCTTACACACTGTACAGGGTTGGAGAAGCTACGACAACAGCTCCCATTTCCACCGAGTGGTCAAGTTACTGTCCTGTCAGATTACCTGAGCTCATCCTGACTCTCCAAGAGATACATAAGGTGCTAGATATATCGCTTTCCGACTTCCGCTCAGTTCCGACTTAAACTGGAACGATCACAGGGACAGAGCCACGGGGGGGGGGGGGGGGGGGGGGGAGCTGTGGGGGGGGGGGGGGGGCTCAGATATAGAGGAACAGTTGCAAGATGCAGAGGGACTGCCTGAAACCGCACTAGAGGTTTTCTGTATGGGGTCCTTAGCAGACAGGTTGGAAGAAGGTACTCGATTTGAGATATTATAGTGCCTCAAATATGATTCACCAGCGTCTGTAAACTTTTAAAGACATCTCCATCGGATCCAACTCAAATATGTGGTTGACAGAATTCCACCAGAAAACGTAAGACTACAGTTGAGAAAAGTCAATGTATCGGTCATTGGATTTTGTACATTTCGCACGAGTTCTTTCTAGCGTTGCATGTTTTAAGTGATTCCTCACATTGCATACGACGTACTATATATGATCATTCTCAATCATTATTCTTGCTAACCAATAGCCCCATCGAAATTTCACAGAATCTCTGTTACATTGTCCATGTGGGATCAAGGTGGATTGTATTACAAATACTGTTTGCTAGCATGGGAAATATCTAGCAGTATCATGGGAGAGATGCAAATATGGATCTTTAGGTGTACCACATTCTGAACTCGGTGATAAGGGTGATTATATTACGAGCTTACACAGCTGGTCATGGGCAGCCGCACTTTTGGTCTGTTAATACACACACCAAAATTACTGTGTATATTCAGTGCCATAGTATTTGAGTGGAAGACCACTTCATTCGGAATCAATACCATACCTCGACTGATAAAGCCTGTACAGATGTATACCGTTAGCGATAATTTCGTGTGTTTGTGGTAGCGTGGCCAGTAACATGCAACAGTAACATGGCCATCGCGATCGTGCTTTTAATATCTGGTGCCTTATAAGACTATTACTTTCCTCTTCGTAAGACGCACTGGTACCACTCACAAGAAAAACAAACAGATCAAGCCCATCGATTACTGATTTTTGATCACTGTTATTTGGTGTCACCCCTATTCAGTTACTGGCGAAGTGTTGTCCTTATTAGGGGATGTGTGACATGATCAGCAGGCTTAAAGTAAGTATTCAAATGTGAAGTTATTGTGGTAAGTTTTCCGACATGTGAAAAGTAAGTGACTACATCCATTTCTAAGATTTGGCATGGGAAATTGCGACTTCAATGCATCAATAGCCATAAGGGAAAGATGAAAGCTTTTATGTGGAAAATTGTGTCTAGTCAGAGCGAAGATACAGATATTGATAATTTTACATGAGATTCGTCCTAAAGCCACAGCTATCAGAATAGGGGATTTCTAGTTCTTTGCTCATTGTCAATGTCACCAGACTGGCGCTATAATCATAATACCTAATTGTAATTACTCTGATAAATATGTGGTTGTTTCCTAGGATCGCTCTGCCTTGAGTTTGTGAGTATGGTGAAGCTTGGTATTTGCTGGAACAAATGGGTATTTCTGGAGGGGGGGGGGGGGGGAGGGGGGGCGAGACCCAGCGACGGCGTCCTTTGGAACAGCTGTCTCGTGATAGTATGTGTAGCATGTTTTCTCCATGGAAAATTCGGTGACTGAGTAGTGATCACTGGCAAATGTTCGTACAGCATGTACTGATAAAAGCCAAACACCTAGCACTCCAGTAACCCCAGACGCCTTCCGTGGCTGTAATGCTGCACTCTACCCACATGTGCGTCCAAAAAAACCCAATAACAGTCTCAAAAAATACGGAATGATCAATTTATTGTTTCAAATATTGGTATCGAGAGCACACTCATCAATAGAAGCCCTCCACGGACTAAGGCCATAGCATACAATTGAGCTAATATCTCAAACTCTCTGCAATTTCCAACGTAAAGGACTTCCTACCAAATTTCGTAATTGTGTCAGTATCCACCAATAGGAGACAAAGGGAAAAAATTCATAAAGCTATGTAAACCATGCGCCAGTGTGATCTAATCATTTGAAGTATATCAGTCCTAGTCTCCACCAACAGGATGCAAGAAAAAAGTCGCCACACACAAAGGGTATGCATTTAATTAACGAATTATTCAGTCAATCTGATAGAGTGAAATTTTATTTCCAACACATTTACAATTGGGGATATACAAGTTATCCACTACTTTGTTCACAAGAAAAGACTGTTTAGTATGGCACATGGCAGAAGCTCACTGGGCATGGAGTAGCCACCCGTGAGAGAGAGAGAGAGAGAGAGAGAGAGAGAGAGAGGGGGAGAGAGAGACAGAGAGAGAGAGAGAGAGAGAGAGCATATGTTGCGAGAAGAATTTCTCAGGTATCAACATGAAAGAGTAGCCTCCACCAGTATGGAAGAGTTACCGCCTTTTGGTGGGTTGTTTAACTGAAATAAACAGGCGGGTTAGGGAGAGGAGAGGAGGAAACGGGAGGGACGAGAGGTATGGAGGTTGCTTCTCCCACAGTCGTCTGCTAGTGGTATTGTGAACTAAGTATCTACACAGCAGCATGAGAACATATAGCAGCTGCTTCCATTGATCCGTATGGAAGGTGTCTGTTGGCGTGCAGATTGTGCAGGTGCTGGAACCAGTTGTAGCAGCTTGAGACTGCAAAGAACGCCAGCTCGAACAAAGGGGACTGCAGTTGCGGGTGTGACCTGGTTTTCCAGACGGTCACAAAAAATTAGTGTAGTATTCTGTATCTGTTGGTTTGGACAGGATGATCAAAGCTCTCTCCAGCAGCAGCAAATGACAGGAATTGGTCAATTGTGAGATAGAGACAGAACATGTATTTCTACAGGTATCAGTATGAATGGGTTGCCGCCACCTAACGCCTTTTTATTTGGAGCTTAGCTCAACTTGTGGTCTGCTAGCTACATGATTAAGATGGCTGTGTAGCAGCTGGCAGTGGTCACAGGGTCCGAGTGGGGACGGTGCAGTCTCTCGCACACCAGTGGGTTGTGATGCCCGGTAGAGCGGTCAGGCTGTTGGCGCGCGATTCCCTGTGGTTGGCGCCAAAAGATTTCTAACAGTGTAATAACAAGCGGTGAACTATGTGGATGTCGATATCTTGACGGTATTCCTTGTACGATCAGAAGCTGTCTATTTAATTACTATTTTTCAATGTATTTTACAAGACCTGCAACTTCCAGTAGAACAGAGAACGATGAGTAAGAGAGATTAAAGCCCTGAAAATTTATAAATAAACAATACATCCTTTGTGATGCAGTAGAATTCCCTGTCCTGATATCCTTCCTATCTCCCTCAGACTTAGTCCCTTTCTTACAGTTTTAAAGCTGGGTGTAGTAGTTGGGTACGGGGTAGAAGGAGATCGCTGGAGGATTTACTAGGAGGGCAGGGCATAGTTAAATTGTCGATTTAATTAATTAGCTAATAAATTTGCTAATTAAAGTATGCTTGTATCAGCGAGATGTGTTCCCAGACGGGTGTGGGAGGAGAATGGTTAGAGGGAGGTGGAGGGGAGTAGTCATAAATCAGTTAGCAAAATAATAGGTTAAAGTCATTGTTTCAGCCACATGTAGTAAGCGTTGTTTCACGCAGTGGAGAATGGCAAAACAGGCACGCCGGCGACCGAGACGTTGCGAAGTAAGCTAGCAGAAATAGCTTTGCTGACAGCAGCAGTCTACCAACAGGCTGACGCAAGGACGCACAAAGACCGAGCGCCGAGCGAAGCCTGGAGAGTGCTGAGTAAGGGGAAGTGAGGCCAGCACGCTACGTTATGCTGAAATATACTGCGGGAGTAATAACCAAAAGGTACCACCGTGGGAAGAAAACGACCTCCTGCCTGATATAAATAGTGGAGCGCAGGCAGCAACAGACAGAAGCCATTAGGAAGCAGTTCGGATCTGAGGACAGACGTGATCCGTGTCCGAATGTTCAGTCTTCATAGGTGACGATTCCAGAAGTCTGTTCCATCTGCCGGCCGCGGTGGCCTCGCGGTTCTAGGCGCTCAGTCCGGAACCGCGCGACTGCTACCGTAGCAGGTTCGAATCCTGCCTTGGGCATGGATGTGTGTGATGTCCTTAGGTTAGTTAGGTTTAAGTAGTTCTAAGTTCTAGGGGACTGATGATCACGGATGTTAAGTCCCATAGTGCTCAGAGCCATTTGAACCTGTTCAAGCTCATAGGAGTCATCCGTTCGTCGCCAGATGTCAACTTCAGCTCTGGAGGTCGGCCCGTGTTTGGTCGGCACCATGGCTGACTAACTACAACGAGAACTTCCAGCAGGACGGCCCGGAGAGCGATCTCGGTCTCAGGCGCCGCCGGGGACTGACGCACGGACTTCACGGCAACACGGCCCCACGGCGCGTGGTCCGTCCATGACGGGACCTCGCGGACATCGCAACTCATGGCTTCCCAGCCGCCGGTGCAGCAGGCGTCGGCAGCTGACCTCACAGCGACGAGTTTATCTCAACACAGGACATCATGGCTTGAGCGGAGCACTGGTGGCCTGAGGCTCCCAAGCGCGATCAGCGGCGCGCGTTGAGCGCATTGTCGGAGAATCTACATGGCAGAAGCCAGGCGGAGGGATCTGCAGGGCTGAGCAGCGACGACGAGGGAGAAATTGTAAAGAAAGTTCAATAAATAATTGTAAAACTCCACACCGTCTCAGTCTTTGGCGAAGCCACTGTGTCTGCTGCTAACAAAGTGGTGCAGAAGTCGTAACTGTCATAAATAAATCAAGTTTGTGCCTCAACGTATGCTTGTCCCTGAACATATGCAGCATGCTTTAAAAAAATTTACCGAGGCCCCACTTTGTACCCCTACTTCCATACATACTCTGAAAGTGCACGTGAATACCTGCGGTGCGTTAGCTTTCCTCAAAAAGAATCTCATTGACAGCTGTGTGCTTGGAAAGAATCTCCGTTGTAGACTCCATTTTGAAGGCTGCGTATTGCGCAACAAGTATCAGAACTACATGAAACTATAGCGGCTGAAGGGGAAATACTGTAGGACGTCCATCAACAATTACCGCATTTATACACCGAAATCGGAGGAAAAATAATTTGTTGCACTACTTATTGAACGCGTCTCATATGTTTATCACCCTTATTGTAATGAACATTTCTATCGTCATTTGATTTTACACTGGATTAAGTCATATTTACTAGAGACAGTATCTATCGGAAACGTTCGCCTTGTTGGGTGCTGACATCAAACAAAGAAGGCACCAAACCAACCGATGTGGTCTTGCATCACAGGAACAAAACACCGCTATTTTCCAAATATCCTCACATACTTCCTAAGAGCAACTCAGTTGTACCATGGCGATTAAATTTCTCTCCAGGTCCTGCCTGTCAAATTTCTGCAGCAGATAGCATGCTTGTGAAAATATAGCAGCTAAAGGATACAATGAATAGTGATATAACCCACTGAAAAAAATATCCTCACTTTTCTAATCTGAAATAGTGCTATGGCATATTTTATATGAGCATGTCACACCTAACAGTAATTGAAGCACGAAAATATTTTTCCTGCATACAATGTTATTCTCTCTAATATTATGGCAATCATTGTTGAGGTAAGTATTTTCATGTACAGTGAGACTAAAGTTTTCACTGAATATCTCACTGCAGGAAGTGCCTCGTGAACATGACGTTTATGATATAGACACGATGATGCTGTTGTAATGTTCTGTTTGAAGAACGTGACGATACTGACAGTACACTAAAGAGCTAAATAAATTGGTAACCCTGCCTAATATCGTGTAAGGCCCCACGCAAGCACGCAGAAGTGGCGCAAAACGACGTGGCATGGACTCGACTAACATGTGAAGCAGTGCTGGAGGGAACTGACATCAGGAATCCTGAGGGGCTGTTCATAAATCCGTAACAGTACGAGGTATGGAGATCTCTTTTGAACACCACGTTGCAAAGCATCTCAGATATGTACAATTATGTTCATTTCTGGTTAGTCTGGTGGCAATCGGAAGTGTTTAAACTCAGAGAAGTGTCCCTGGAGGCGCTCTGTAGCAATTGTGATTGTGTAGGGTGTCGCATTGTCCTGCTGGAACTGCCCAAATCCGTCTGAATGCACAGTGGACATGAATGGATGCAGGTGATCAGACAGGATGTTTACGTACGTGTCACCTGTCAGAGTCGTATCTAGATATATCAAGGAACCATATCATCCCAACTGCAGACGCCCAACATCATTACATAGCCTACGCCAGCTTGAAAAGTCCCTTGCTAAAAGGCGGGATCCATGAATTCAATAGCCAGTCTTCGTACCCATGCATGTCTACCCGCTCCATACAATTTCAAACGAGACTCGGCCAACAGGCAACATGTTGAAGGGCCCGAATGAGGTGTAAAGCTTTGTGTCGTGCAGTCATGAAGGGTACAAGAGCGACCTTTGGACCCGAAACCCCATATCTTTGATATTTATTCGAATGGTTCGCATGCTTATGTTGTTGATGGCTTTGTACTGTAATACGCAATAATTTGAGGAAGGGTTGCATTTCTGTCACGTTGAGAGATTCTATTCAGTAATCGTTGGTCCCTTTCTTGAAGTATGTTTTTTTCCGAGAGCAGCGATGATGGGGATTTGATGTTTCACATGATTCCTGATATTCACGAAACACTAGTGAATCTATCGTACGGGAAAGTTCCCACTTCATCGCTAACTCAGAGATGCTGTGTGCCTTCTCTCGTGTGCCGACGATAACATTACGTTGAAACTCACTTAAATCTTAATAACCTACTGTTGTAGCAGCAGTAACTGACGCAACAATTGCGCAAGACACTTGTCTTATATAGGCGTTTCCGCACGCAGCGCCTTATTCTACCTGTTACATATCTCTGTATTTGAATGCCTCTACCAGTTTCTTGGCGCTTCTGTGTAGAATTATTGCAAAACTGCGTTATCTCCGATTCCTTAATAACAGATACGATCATAGTTACCTGCTAATTTAATACCGTCTCAATCGGATCCCCATTTCGTCTAGCAAACTTTTCATGCTGTAGTAGGGGGATTCAGCAGACTAAAGGTGCAACAGTCCTGATAAAAGCTTACGTATAACGTCCCGAAGAAAATACACGGAAATCCGAGGTAGCCTGTCAGAGTTCTACCTACAACAACAGTTAAGAGTAACACAAAACTGCAAATTGCGTTTCGATAGCTCGTCCAACTACTGATCAGAGAGAGGATACACACAGACATCTGTGAAACTAATTAAATGTCATGGGAACTGAATAGACTCTAACCCAGGCAGGGGCAGTACAAAGTAAAGTCATGAAAGCATGGCTACCTGCATCCCACCCGCAGATTTACGTGAAAATGGCTGCTTTTCTACGAATTCATGATCTAAATAATCGCGGTTGCAGTGCACTTCAGTATTCGTCCGCCGTTCAGAAAGAGGCGCTTGTTACCAGCCTAACGAAGGGTAGAAGCTATGATTTGATCCTGTCAATAAGGCCTGGGCTCGCGGTTCAGAAGTTGGGAATCCTAGACTGCCGGCAATTCTGCATATAGGCAGAGTGGACTTGTGTCCCTGGTCCAAGTGGAGGGTGTGGCAAGAAATTCACTGTGAATAATTAAAGCAAGGACATATTTCTTTTAGCGGCAGATCAAAACTGACATCTCCAACACTCAACAGCATAGGCCCATATCACAAATATTTTCAGTCACTTCCACTAAATAATTTTATCGAAAAATCTGCAGTATTGTGAAGCACCAGTGGCCATAAGAAAGAAATCGGAAGTCCGTGGTATTATTGACCAGATAACTTCAAATAAAATTGAATTGTTTTTATATTTTTGGTAAATTCTTTAATTTTCTGAGATGAGGGAACAGGAAAGACTGCTGAAAGCAGCAAAGAGCAAAGCAAAATATGAATTCAAAGATACAAAACAGTGACCACGTTACTGTTAGACGTTTCCTTCTAATTTATTTGTCTTTCTCTTTTATCTAAAGTGTTAGTTGAACAAATTATATTGCCTCTACATCTCCATTTAAAAAATTATTTCACGTTTAAATGGAAAGACCATAGATCACAAACGAGGAAAAATATTTTACATCATTTTAGGAATTACGGATACAACGAATTAGTTGAAATAATTAAGATATTTGTAGAAAACTATTTGTATTTTCATCATTCAGTTTGACTGAGACGTTGTCTAGCGCAGGGTTTCTTGAGAGATGATATCCTTGAGTTCACGGATAAAAATTTTCTAATGTGTGTGAATTCCTAAGGGTTCTAACTGTTGAAGTGATCGGCCCCTGTACTTACACACTACATTTATGCTAATAACAAAACACACACGAATGCTCGAGGGAGGACTCGAACCTCGGGCAGGAGGGGCCGCGCCATCCTTGACAGGGCGCTTCCGCGGATCAACTGAATAAAGTGAGAACAGGAAGACACTGTGGTATGTCCCAAGAGCTTCGCATCTGAAGTCAGAAGCTGACTGGAAACGTTAATTAGCTGTATACGAAAGTTTAGAAAAAAGTCGCCAGGATGAATATGGGATGTCACACCACTAAACTGTTCCATATGCACTCTGAAGGGTGGTGTGTCTCTGCACTAAGAGAACTACGAGTTAGATCAGGTGGAGGGCTTTGTGGCTCTTTCTGTTTGTGTAAAGATAAGACACGACCGAGCGAAACTGAACTGCAGCCTGGCGGCAGCGGCATGAAGCGACCAAATATCGTCTAAGTGAAATCGTATGAGACACAACGCGCTACTAGGCAGCAGAATTGCGTGGCGCAGCACTCTTTTAAACAAAAGTTCGTTTATAAAAATGACATTAGATGAGCAGAAGGTAATTGTAGTTATAAATAGATATCAAGAGTTATACGATCTTAACAATCAACGTTGTATTAATTGAATCAGGAATTGCAACATTTGGAAAGAAACTGAAACGGAAATGCGAGTAAAAACCAACTTTAATATTTGTTATATGTCGGTGCGAGACTTTTCATTTTTCAGACATGACGTGCGCTACACGCCGGAAGCGGCTAGAAGCGTAGTTGATAGTACCTTCTTGGTAACAGTCCAGACACCTGTGCCAAAACCAACCGTGGTACTGATACAAAGTATTGGTCTCTTTGTTGAAACCGTCTACCTTTGCTCCACAGATCATTGCTTCTCCACCGTTCAAAGCATGTTGTACGATCTCAAAGGTGTTAACCACCCAACTGAAGCTTCACTACACATTTCCTTCCTATCACTTTTTATCACAGCCATTGTATATTCCTGGAGGTACTTGGACCTATAAATACCCATACAAACACTGGCAACCGTGATGTACTGGAACGGGTCATTATTACCAATCTCTAAAAATTCCTTCCTCAGCTCCAGGCAACCTCTACGCAGAATATCTAAATCAGAGTTACAATAATCCATAAATAAAGTCAAATGTGCAATTCTCTTTCACTCTTTCTTTATGCCATTATATGAAATGGTTTCTGGTGTATTCATGTGCACATAATATTCCAGTTTTACATTTATCACAGTCCTTCATAGTATCTATACCATAGTATTTAGTAGGTGCAATGGGACCTACGTAATTTTGATTCCCTCGTGTATTGAAAAAAATGGGGGAAGTAACCCTTCTTAAGTTATTTCAGTCCGAATGTTTTAGGAAACTCACTCAGGGGTGAAGCTAAAAAATTATGGCTTTCGATAACCTTAATTAGTCCGTTAACCTCCAACATCATTAGCTTTGTACCATTGTATATGGTAGATGGTTCCAACGTGTTTTCCATACAGTATTTTAAAATGAATTGAGAGTCATACCCTTTTGCATTATGTGCAATGGCGGTGTACTCTTGATGGTTCTTAGAAATCAGCCACTTACTGACCTCTTCTTTTGTCCTGAAGCTTAATTTGGTACCATCAATATAGTGGGCTACTACCAGGTTAGGGGTGTGGCCTCCAGTATCTTGCTCAGCTTCATAATCGAACCAAATATACTTCTCTGTATACCTGCAACCATTTAAAAGTGTTACAATTTCCGTCAGTGTGTTAGTGTAGAGTACTTTGAACTCTTGTTCTGACATGTCTCCATTACTAAATTTTTTCGAAGCCTAATGAGTTCTGCATTTTTGATAAGTTTCTCCTCGTTTTTGCGGGCCAAGTTTTCTAAAAATCTTTCCTTATCTGCCGCTGTGCAGACACACCTTGTATCACATTTTCCACCTTTCTGTTGCTTATACTGTAGGTAGCATTGAAGTTCGTTAGTTTTACAAGGTTCCATACAGTTGTAGCAAAAGGAATATCCACATTTATGCTCCTCCGATCTTGATAAAACCCTATTGCAGCCTATGCACTTGTAAACTACCTTACAAACGTCAGAGTGATGATTCAAGCATTCCTGGTTATGACAGTACCTATTGCAATCTCCATAGTAAACTTCGGCTTTATCTTGAGGGGTATGTGCAGGTTTCTTACAGAAGATACATACCGTTATGTTCTTCTTACACTTGTGCTTATCCTTGTTCTTGTCAGGTGAGTTACAAGTATCACAGTAATATACACTACCTAAGAAAGCTTTCATACTGTTTATGACGTCAAAATGATTCCCATTTTTTAATAGATAAATTTTTGTATCCTTCTCTTCACCCGAATATATAACTGAATTGAAATTTTCGGAAAAGACAACCTTTATTTGAACTTAATTTTTCCACGTTCTTTATATCCTCTAATGTGAAACCTTCCTCGTTGTAACCACCGAGTCTTTTGCACAACTCCTCAGTAACTTTAGTTTGAATTTTTCTACCTATTCCGACCTGCTTAATATCCATAGCACTCAGTTGTCTGCCGAGAACCTCATTCGAATCGTAGGTCAGTGCTGTTAATATGGCTCGTGGGCAGCACAGATTATCTTTGTTCTTTATTTGTGTGATGCATCTCTTAGTCCTCACATCTTCAGAAAGATTTATAATTTTCGACCTACCTTGACCTCTTGGTATACTGAGAATCTTAATATTGAATCTGGTTTGTGTGATATTTAAGTTCTCGTTAGAAGATAGAATTCCAGCGATATGGTTAATGAAGGACCTGGCTTTATATCTGATTGAACAACTGTCGAAATGTCGTGGTGAAAATCAGGGTTGCTTGCTACTATAGTCAGTTTGTCTCCTTTTTTGTAATTACCATTGTGTTTGGCCAATTTAATCATTGCGTTGATGGCGTTCTCAACTTCCATTATTTTACTTACCTTTATGGTGTAATCCACTTCAGTAGCATTAAATTTCTTAATGAATCGCTAGTTGGTCTCTGTGATGGTGTATGGTGGCTTCCGTTCTTCCTTAGGTGGCTCTATTAAGTCGTCGTGAAATCTTAAGTCTTGAGCCACCTTATAACGGAAGACAATGTCTTGTGTCTTTAAAATGGATTCAATTATTTCTGCCTTCCTCATCCTAACAGTCACCTTAATGTTTTTGCTTCTTCCTATCTCTAGTAGCTGTGGTACCCTGAGCTTTTCCAAATCCTGCTTCTTACACAACATGTAATTAGTCTTATCCAAAGCATTAATTAGTTGCGATTTCTTCATTTTCGAACCACCGCAATAATTATAATCTTTAGCTATGATTCTAAGATCTTCGCGGTATATTTTATCCTTCTTCTGCTCCTCCTTCTCTTCGTTGTTTGGGTCATTCTTAAGATGACCGTTTGATTTCAAGTGCCTGGACCCATTCTTATAAGTGATTTCCCACCCACACTTGTTGCGGTATTTATCTGCATAGTTATATTTATTTCCTTCCGGCATATTCATTTATTATATGTATTTTTTATTTTGTAAAAATCAATTTTTTATTATCGAAAAAATCTTCCTACTTGTACATACGTACAGTTCGTCTACCTTCTACAAATAGTTTTAAGGTTTCGTAGACCTTAAAAATAATATCTTCATCTAATTTAATTATAATGTGGAACAATTTCAACCATCAACTTCTTAAATTGTTTTTCTAGCTGTGACATACCTTCACCTATTGCGTTTTGTTCTCTCTCGTCTTCTACGTGTTCCATAATAACCAGTTGTAAATACTGAAGACGTCTTAGGTATTTAAAAACGATATCTCTTAAGTTTTCCAGCACTGGTAACTGCAAATATGTGTCAGCGAAACCAGCTTCTGAAGAACAATGAGCTCCAGCTGATTTAACTAACAATTCCTCCTGCCTAGGGCTCGGGTACAAATCAACATTTGCTTCGGCATTCGTGGTAGACTGAAAATCATCACAGATCCGAAGTGACCCATTAGGTTTTTCAACAATAACCACACGCGTCTCCCATTGACTAGACAAAAGTAATCAGATGGCGAAATGTGTCTAATTATGAAACTTCCTGGCAGATTAAAACTGTGTGCCAGACCGAGACTCGAACTCGGGACCTTCACCTTCCGCAGGCAAGTGCTCTACCAACTGAGCTCCCAAGCACGACTCACGCACCGTTCTCACGGCTTTACTTCTGCCAGTACCGTGTCTCCTACCTTGCAAACTTTGTAGAGCACTTGCCGTGAAAGGCCAAGGCCCCGAGCTCGAGTCTCGGTCGGGCACACAGTTTTAATCTGCCAGGAAGTTTCATATCAGCGCATACTCCGCTTCAGAGTCAATATATCGTTTTTTCTAATTCTGTTCCGACATGGAGAATGGTACTGTACTGTCTCTCCAGACGATAGGTTCAAATGACTCTGAGCATTATGGGACTTAACACCAGTGGTCATCAGTCCCCCAGAACTTAGAACTAGTTAAACCTAACTAACCTATGGACATCACACACATCCATGCCCGAGGCAGGATTCGAACCTGCGACCGTAGCAGTCGCGCGGTTCCGGACTGAGCGCCTAGAACCGCTAGACCACCGCGGCCGGCACAGACGTTAGGCACAGACAAAGCCGGCAGTACATTCTTGGCCTGAAAATTCGTCCCAGAAAGTAAGGGTACGTTCAAAGAATGGTTGAAATTTTCACACAATGCATTCATTTCTGCGAATGGAAATGCGTTAGAAATTAGAATCACCTGATCATGAATTTCGAAACCGAAAAGCGCGAAAATGTCGAGATGAAAAAGTTTGTGGTCGTCCAAGAATTAATTAGAAGGTGAGCTACGTTTCTGTACATCAGCAGGATCGACTGGCCCCTGTAGGACACCCCTTTGCACCGCGTTGCAAGCAGCGGCAGCGAGCCAATCCTCGAGCAAGTATCCCCATTAATTAGGGACACAGCCTCGTCGTTGTCCAACTGGAATTCCGCTGTTAGCCCGTTGACGTCCCGGAGCAGCACGATAAGCTGCATCCAGTCTGCTGCTGTCCCTGGTAGTGGCAGGACGGCGTACAGCGTGCTGGAGGGCATAACTGACACCTGCCGGCCGAGGCAGACACTCGTGACGTATTGTGGCAAGCAGATGATGTCACAGTACGGGCAGTGACGCTAGTAATTATGAGTGCCCACTCTGGACATGATTTGATGGAACGACTTCTGCTGGGGTTCTCATACAATGACGGCACGGCAGACATTTCAGTGTGCATCGACGGCGCATTAACCATTTTCGTTTTTGCGCGAATGCCAACGTGGAAGTTAAGGAGCTCGGTGAACCAGATAGTGACCTTGAATGAGAGTCATCTGCTGAGCGACTAGCACAACAGTGACTAACAACGGCATCCCATGTTGCCGGAGTACCGTACACACAGGAGGTCGGTAAATTAGATGTTGACCTTGACTTGCAATCATGAATTGATCGAAGAGTACGACGATAATTTATACTACTTAGAAGATCGAAACCAGAAGAATCATCGAACAGGGCTTGTACTGTGTCAGTCACTTCATACACCATAGCAGTTTGTAATTCATAACTCAGAGAAAGATCAGATATTTTTAAAGCCTTTTGCACTGACCTCACGATACGGAGCTAGGCGGATTATAATGTCCCGAATTAAAGAATATGCTAAAGACGCACCAGGCAGCATAGGATTGTTTACTTTTCTTAACACGCGGATTCAACTTGAGCCCAGCTGCGTTTGGTGACCATAGTATTCTATCAGCAAACAGCAAACTTCAGAAACCTTAATGTAGCTGGGCCGGCCGCGTGGCCGAGCGGTTCGGCGCGCTTCAGCCCGGAACCGCAAGACTGCTACTGTCGCAGGTTCGAGTCCTGCCTCGGGCATGGATGTGTGCGATGTCCTCAGGTTAGTTAGGTTTAAGTAGTTTTAAGTTCTAGGAGACTAAAGACTACAGCTGTTAAGTCACATAGTCCTAAGAGCCATTTGAACCATTTTTATTGCTGCTGCGGTCCGAGAGTGGAAAGAATGTTTGCAGTGCTTCGTACAATTTACTACTAGAAGATAGTAAGAACGCACAGCAACGTTCGCGATCTTCAGTTTGACTTACCTTGCAGTGCAGTTCGAACCGGTATAGACAGACCTCCCAACTATCACCTACATCGTCGAAGGAAGCAAATAGTAGAGGAGCAGGCGCGGGAACAGCAGCTGCATCCAGTTGTTGACTTTGGAGAAACTGTGACGACAATGTGTGTTGTTCCTGCTGCTGCTATAGCAGAAACTTTATCGTCGCCAGTTGTCTACCCTGCGTGGCGTAGGTAGACTTTTCATGTCCTGGTGGGTACACCAATCCATAAGGAAAAGAACAGGTATTCCACAAAGTTGGGAACATATTATGTTCACGAAGTGAACAAAACACTGACAAAATTGGGACGTAGTGGAGTTGTCGTAGAAAATACAACAGTCCTAAATCAGTAGCCACTCGAGCCCGGAAAACAAACTCAATAACTTCGGCTATGCAGTGGCGCGATGTGGATGACTACTAAGTGCAGCAAGCAGTGACATGCGTCCCGAGCGCGGGCCCCAGGCTAGGTGGCTTTCCTTACGACGTTGGCCAGCAGCCTTTATACTTCTGACATCTCCAGATCTGAGCTCAGCGGGGACTCCTAATCAGTATCTGATACAAACCTAGTGCACCAATACAAACAAAAACATACACCGTCCAGACAAGGGACATATTCTATATTTCCCTAATAATTTTCCGATCGTTTCGGTACTCGAGAACACCGAACAGTCTTGTTTCCGGAACAGAGCCCGAACATTATTCAGTAACCATTTTGAAAGTTATGCCGAAGGGTCCCTAGCGAACCGAAACGCTGCTTTCAGTTGTCCTCGCGCCAACAATTGAAAAGCAAACAATCCTGCTGGAAGAACTGAGCACTATAGCAGAGGTTGAAAATACAGCTGAAATTGTAAATGACTTTATTTTCACACGGCCGGTTTCGGACTGCGATAAGTCCATCGTCAGGTGTCGCAATGTAAATAGCAAAAGACGGGAGATGATTTTCACACGCCGCAGCACACATAAAAAACTAAAAACAATTTTGTTTTCCAGAAAGTTTTAGAAACTTGTACAAAACCTTTCGAAACCGCCGGTCTGGCTAGGTTCTGTGAAACCTACGTCAATACGCAAGTGGCACCCGGCAGTACAACGCAAGACTGCTTTGGTAGGGAATATATACAAATGATATCACGACAGTTACGGTGTTCTGTGATTCCCGAGCGCCGCATGTACCAGGTGCGGTGTGCTCCATATGAGCGCAGGGCAGGGAGTAGCGGATGCTAACGAGGAGTTAATTCGGTAAACCAGAGTGGCAAAAGTGCTGTACTGACCTATTCAGTACAATCCTTTACCACGCACAGTGCACTTTTAACTTTTATAGTGAACTTTTTATGTAATTTTTTTTGCTTTTCTTTATTTTAAATAGAAGCAACCAAATTCAAATTGTGAACGGCCAGGCTAGTGGCCCCGCGTTCTTCTCTCCGTCAACCATATTTCTAACAAACGAAAATAGTCTGTTATCAACTCACTTACGAACCAGACGCATCATGTGGTGATTCTTTAGTAACACAATCACTAAGTCCAAAGCTAAAACCGCTCAATATGTTTAAAATAACAAATTATAGGTGTAAATAAAGAACAGAGAACCGAATGACAGTGCTATACCGAAATCCAAAGTTGTCGAAAAATTGGCAGGAGGATCGTTCGGTATGAGGTCTCAGAAGCTTACTAAATAGGAAACTCGGATGAAGAAACGAAAATGACCTCACTGCTGAGACTAATGGTTGATATGGCTCTGAGCACTATGGGACTTAACTTCTGAGAGCATCAGTCCCCTATAACTTAGAACTACTTACAACTAACTAACCTACGGACATCCCACACATCCATGCCCGAGGCAGGATTCGAACCTGCGTCCGTAGCGGTCGCACTGTTCAAGACCGAAGTGCCTAGAACCTCTCGGCCACTCCGGCCGGCACTGAGACTAACCTACTGCACCGATCGGTATGAAAGGTATAGAATAGGGCCCCAGGCCTTGAAGCCCTAATGGTTCCGAACTGCCGCCATATCATTCTCAGCCCTTAGGCAGCGCTAGAAGGGGTATTTGCTCAGCACTCCCTCCGCCTGGCCATTGTCAGCTTTCATGACCGGTGCCGCTACTTCTAAACCAAGTAACTCCGCAATTGTGCTCACAAGAGCTGATAGCACTGCACTTGTTAAAAGTACTCGGCAGACCCAGACAGTGATCCATTTAAGAGCTAGCCAAGCCCGACAGTGCTTAACTTTGGTGATCTGGTGGGAGACTGTGTTATCAAGGTGGAAAGGCCATTGGGGCAGTGCACCAAAAAGTTTAGATAATTCCATTTTTCAGATGATTAGTTCTCAGTTTTCTTCCATTTCTCTTCATGTTTTATGGGCATTAGTATCTTGGATAACACTTTCCACAGCGCCGCACTTGTTGTCCGTACACTGTAATGTAAGGTTGGGCATCCAGCCCTCGCCACCACGAGAAACCTGAAACAAGCAAAACTGGAAATTGATGCTGCAAGTGTAGTGTGTACGATGTATTGTACGTCTCACCATTAGCCCGCACGAGGCGTAACTGCACTGCTAGAGAGAAGCGCGGCATACCGCGACCTTGTTTAGTATACCGCATCAGAGCAGCAGTGGCGCGAAAATACGTAACAAATTTTGTATATAAGTTGTTCGGCAATCTCCCAGTAAAACGTGTGAAAGTGGCATTGATGAGATACTAATCTCTTTGTTATGTGTGAAACAAGAAAAGCTGGAGCAACAGCAAGAGCGCAAAAGGTGAAGTATTTGGCTGCATAACATTTCGTATTCACGATATGAAGAAGGAGAATACCACCCGCTTTTTCCATGGCTCAAAAAGTCTCCAAAGAGATTTCAGACGTGTTTTGGAGTGAATCAAGATGAATTCAGTGATTTATTACAAACTATACAGTCCCATATAGCAAGAGTGGATACACATTTCTGAAAATCGATGGACCTCGAAGCAAAACATACGGACACTGTTTGGTAAGTATTTTTATTTATTACAAACGTATAGATTAGTACACACTGTGTGTAACATTTTGCGGCTGTATAAAGCCATTAGAGGTTACAATTTTTACACGTCGTTTCTCAAATATCTCTCAGGAATGCTCCGATTACCGTTGTGCTATCCCCATGGATAGTCATAGTATTATGAAGAACATTACGAGAAGCAAACATAACTTTCCGGATTTTAATATTCTGAGGTCGTGATATCAGTATATTTTCCGTTTTCACGAACTGTTTGTTTAATGTAAACGGAATTGGTTCGTGAAACTGTTTACTGAAATCATAAGATCTATGTGGAGATTTTTTCTTGTTACTTTTCTGGTTTGTCCTGTGGATGATTTCCACTGCCATTACATCTAAAAGAAAACTATCGTTAGTAATGTAATGGTGTTCAAAACTAAAGCAACGACCGTACATTTCCCAGTCCAGTATCTAATTCAGGATATATTCATACAAAATGTCAACAGATATTGTTACGATCATCTTCTGCACGGAAGATGGCATTCCGATTAACGGACAATCACGCCATCAATGACGTCAGGGCACTTATCAAGCGGGGTAGTGTTAGCAGGGTAGTCCCACATCCACAGTCGCTGAGTACAGAGTCACTGACGGTGCTAAATGGCACAGAGAAGACGCCTAAAGACTCTGTGCTGTGGAGGGCCACAGGAGGATTGGAAGTAGGGGAGTCGCAGACTGATGTGGGCCGTTGGCTTATTGTGAATCGTTCTATTGTTTTTCGGATGAGGTGAGAGTTTATAGACACCGATACCGTATTCCGGAGATCAGGACAAGGCGGACCTCGTGTGACATCAGAAAGACTGGATCGTTGTATGACAGTAAGGGCACGACAGTACCACCTAAATACTGCTTAGCAGCTGGTACCTAGCATCGAGGCAGACGATATACAGCAGGCCTCAGCAGATCGGCTTTTATCGTTGGAGACCTGATGTCTGTTTACCTCTGGCGTGTCTTCACGGAAGGGAATGTCTCGAGTGGAGCTGGAGGGCTGACCGGTTGGCCAGTGTTTTTTCCACACATAAGTCCAGATTTGGTATGGAGAGTTATTCTCGACGAATGTCCATATGAAGGGCACAGGGAACATAATTTCTGGACCGAAACATTATGGAAAGAGACCGATATCGAAAAAGATACCTAATGGTCGGACAGGGATTGTGTTGACCAGTCGAACAACTCTTCATAAAATTTTATGGGTGATTTAACTCCTCTCAGATACCTTGAGGAGATCTTGCTATCTCATGCGCGTTTCTTGCGAGGTGTTGTGGGCCCAGACTTGATGGACGGTAATGCTCCACCTCATACAGTATGGGTGGATGAGGATTTTTGAAAACGGCAGATATTGCATGTATTGGGTTGCATGCTCGCTCTCCCGATATGAATCCCATACAACGTATCTGGGATGGACTAGGGAGACGGAATGCATCACGTCGGCATCCACCAACCACTCTCCAATACTTGTGAGCATCTGTGCCGGAAGAATGGGCGTCATTGCTTCAACATGAGATCAATGATATTATTCACAGCTTGTCCAATCGTTGTCAGGATTGTATTGTTTCCATAGGTTGTCAGACCTCATACTGAGCTTATTCCATAGTTGTCAGAATGTGTGTGCAAATCTGTTAAGTTAGAAAGAAAAGAAAAGTTTCTGGGTACTTTTATGCATGATGCAGTTGATTGCATTCTGTACGATTTTCCATTAAAAACTTATTTAATGAGACCGCATCATTGTATACAATTAGATAACCAATTTAAAAAAAAAACGGGTGCAGACTTAATGAAGCCCGGAGAATTTCAGAAAACACTCTTGGAAAAGTGTGCCAAAGACTTGGGATTTACTATGGAGAGATCTGTCTGACTCCACAACATGTAGCGAACGCCATTCTTGCCATTTGTGGCTTGCACAATTTTCTCATGCACGATGTAGTGTTGTTTGACAATGAATAGACCGAAGAGATACAATTACGAGACTTTAGGCATATGGGGGCAATTTAGTAAATAATATTAATCAAATGCGGGATAGATCCAATGTTTACTTCAGTAACCACCCCATCCTCCCCCTTCCAAGTAGGTTTGGCCTGGGAAAAAGGCATGGCAAGAAGAGTATGTGTAAGAAGGAAAAAGTTTATAGTACACTAATAAGTACGTAATTATTAAAAGAACAAATACTTAATCGTAAATTGTACAAAGAACAAAAAAAGGAATTTTTGGTATTTGTACGTTATGTTTGAAAAAAAATGTTTTGCACCAAGGTAGAAAAGTATGAAACGAAGTTTCCCTAGAGTCCCATTTCCTTGGGAATTTCGTTTCCGGATCTTGCTTTTTCACGGACTACACATTCAAAGTTCATTGTCAAAGTCATGCAACTCTCGATATTCACTTATACACGCAATTAATTTTTCCTCGTCTAACGCCACATTGGTAATTAAGTTTGCGCTACGCACTTAAAAAAAGTTATGATTTGTGTGGTGTGCAGTGTCGCGTCACTTGCTACACCGACACAGAGACAATGGAAATAAGGGGGGCCGCGCGGAGCGTCATAGTTGAAATGTCGATCAACTTTGCCTGGCAGTGCTGGGCGGCTCATTTTCGCTGCCGTGCATTGCGTTTTGTGTTACACGATTTCCAACAATACGATGTTCCCACTGGTTTAAGGCCAGGCACGTACTGGGAAGCAGCCGACGAAGTGCTGAGCAGGTCAGCGCAGCGGAGATATTTGTCACTCACGAGTGTAGATACAACAGCGCAAAATGCAGGGTAATGCAGGGTAGAAAAAGACACCACAGTGGCTGCTTCCGGCTGCGCCATTCAGTGTCCTTGCTGCACGAGCGCCACGTTCTCTTGCCGGCTTGGTGCTGCAATAGAAACTGTATCTCCCTATGCGCACACATTGTGTCGCGATGTATTCACCTCGCTGTGCTGCACATCGCTGCCCCTTGATGGGTGCGTAACACTGTGCGTCTGACCAGCAGCAGAGATGAGCAGAATCGTTCTTTTCAGAGATCAGATCAGAAATGCTCACTCACTGGAATGACATGATTCTCTTTCATGAGTCACCGCTCACCATTCTATCACAAAATAATTCACATATTTTTATCTGATTCAGTCTGATTTTGAAAGATCAGAGAAAGCGAAGTAATATGTCAGAGCTGTGACCATAGTAATTCTGATATTTAAGTGTAATGCCTTCCACACTGCAGTAAAAATTAAAAATACAGGGTGGTTATAATTAAACTTGTCCTCTTTGACACGTTATAACACGGAAACTAATTACTGTACGAGGACCAAACTTGGTACCGTTAACATCAAGGACATCGGGAAGAGAAATACTGCAGAATAAATTCAAATTAAACACTTAAAATGTGCTTCTGCGGTATATCATACCACTACATGCCGCTACCACTACTGCTACAAAAGGGGCTTAATATGGCGCCCATTAGCGGCCAGAAGAGTCTGAAGGCGCAGAACTGCATTCTGTACAGCACAACAAAGCATGCCCATAGGTATACTGGCTATCTCTCTTGCTATGCTGCGCTTCAGACCAACAAATGTGTGAATGTTCCTGTAATATCTCTTTATATTCGATGAATTATTCTGATACAATTCTACCCTTAATGACGTTTACTAATTTTCTATCTTCATATTCGCAGAATGCATGCGCAAAGTAGTTTCATACAGTAGCTATGCCATGAGCGCATAATTATTCGTTGTAGTACTCTCTCTCTGGTGGTTGTTAGAAAAAAAAGAAAGAAAAGCTTTCGAGATTGTCTTGTGCCGATTAGTCTGAGCTTGGTTTGAAGAATTGTAATCTGAATGTTGAGATCTGTAACAAAAGATAACTCAGGCGAAATTGTACGATTAAAAGGGAGATATATATATATATTGATCCCCCATACAAAAGGTGTGTATTTGACAATTGGGAATTAATGATATTCATGGATAAACTGCGTAGTTGTTAATCAAAAGGGAACTTCCGAAAGACTAGGTACGATCCTGCATTTAATAATCCAAGAGCTCCATCACTTCTTCGGAAGGTTAAACTTCATCAAAGCCAAATATCCACTTGAGCTGAGGTTTCCTGACTGATTATACAACGCTCCCAAAATTACCAGGCATTTTATTTGTACAGATTAGCAGACTGCCGCAAAGCACAAGCCTCCAGAGATCAAGAATCATCGCCTGATTTCATTCTAACAAGTAAAGTTTCTGAATCATTTTGAGCGAGCTATGATGTTATGAATGATTCAGTGCTCGAACGAACTGAGATCTACTTAATTACATAGATAGGAGGAAAAATTACATTCCATTAGTTAACCTTGTCCTTCAGATAGCTACAAAACCAGAAATCATAGGGAGTGGGATAAGGTGATCTTGGCGGCCAAGCATTTGGAAACGATGGGCTGATAATGCGATCGTTTCGAAATGTGATTCGGAGAAGCAGGTGAACATCACAAGCGAATTGCGGTTGGGACACCATCTTGCATAAAAACTGTTGAGTTCAATGCGTCTCTCTCCTGTAGGGAAGGTATGACACGCTGCCGAGCAATATTGCTGTAGCGCTGTCCAGTCACACTGCACGTCTTTGGTTCTCGAGCACCAACCTATTCAGAAACGAATGGGAAGTACATCCACAGTGACTGGAAGTGAATATCATCACATTTAACAGTTGTGTGTGTTCACTTCACCCTTCAAAGAAAAACCTCCATAGGATGGTCCATGGCCATCTCTCGTCAACTTCAATCCTTGCAAGAAAGTGGAGAGCGAAGTCAAAACGTCATTGTGCATCTTGTGGTGCAAGCTGCTGTACGATGTGGCTCTTGTACGGATACCATTTTAGAATCGCTTAAAGCACCTCCAGTACAGTGGACCACAGGATGTTTAATTGTCGTGACAAAACACGCGCACTGCCTGACGATAGGAAATTGCGGACAGCTTTGCGTGCCATAGCAGTAGCGATTTCATCAACCAACTGTAGTGGAACCAGTCGCCGGCCTCTTCTCAGAGCGATGCCCAGTTCTCCGGTCTATTCGGACTTCTTCATCATGCTACACACAGCAGGTGGTTAAAGAGGACCCTTCCGTAGTCCTTTCAGGTGGCGATATTCTCGAAGTGCAGCTACAGCATTATTACTGTTTCGGTGGTAGACCTTCACCAATAATTCCCTGCTCGTTCTGTCCAAGCTAATGCTGACGTGTCAACAAATGCACTGTCACCGTGTAGCCGTATGAGACTATGAATCACGATGACTGATCACGACACCTGGTGGCCATAGTTGGAACTGGCCGTTGGCACTTCGGCACATGGAAATCATGCACCCCATACACGGGACATTAATGCTACCAAGTTTGGTACTCGTACTGTAATTTGTTTCAGTGTTATAAAGCGTTAGAGGTAAGTTTAATTATAACCACCTCGTATTACTGAGTAATCCTATATATTTTTTATTAGAGGAAAATTTCTGAATTCAATACTATTTCTATATATGTTTTCATACTTTTACTGGAGACGAAATAGAACAAACAAGATATAGCACAATTGTAAGTAATATAAGTACCTACAGTCATAATTTACAATTAGTATAACACTATATGTACCCAGGAATAAGAAATTAATTACTATTATCATTTATAAAAAACTGGTCTATTTTACACAAAGTGAGTCAGTTTCTTTGTTCAAATGTGTGCGAAATCATATGGAACTTAACTGTTAAGGTCATTACTCCCTAAGCTTACACACTACTTAACCTAGAAAGTCTCTTCCGGTTTGATGCCGGATCCTAAAATCAACTTGACTCGATATTTCGGCGATCCTAATCTTCGCCATCTTCAGCAAAATGCTGCTTATGCTGATGAGTCCCACTGACAACTGACGCCAGGTGGCAAATCGGCGTCCTATATACGCCACCGTTCAGTACACGGCGCATACGCCGCCCATCACAGTTTCTGCCTTCCAAAACAGGGAGGAGGTGCCGCCCTTAGTGAAACACCGCTGGCAAAGATATATCGCAATCAAGGCCGCACCGAAGAACGTTCAGTTTTGATGCGAGATAATGCCGGATTCCACGTTTTGCTAAGAGGAAACCCATTGTCTCTGTTGACTAAATTATCAGTCAACCTAATTTCAATCGCCTCTTTACACACACTGTTCCAAAAACCGGAAATGTTAGCAACCACAACAGTTTCCTAAAATTTCATTTTGTGTCCCTCATTTAGGCAGTGATCAGCTACCGCCGATTGTCCGGCTATTGTAGCCTCGTATGTCGGCGATGTTCCACACACCTGTCTTGCACTGTGTGAATAGAACGGCCAACATAAGCTTTCCCACACTGACATGGAATTTTGTACACCACGGGTTTCCTGAGCCTCAAATCATCCTTCACAGAGCCGAGCAGAGCCCTACTCTTAGAAGGTGGGCGGACAACACTCTTAATGTTAAAATTCCTTAAAATTCGTCCAATCTTAAACTATAAGCCTCCAGCATAAGGAAGCAAGGCCACAGATGTATGTTCCTCTTCTTTCCCTGAATATGGTAGGTAATAGGAATATAAAACAGGGAGGAATGTTTATCTGTTTAGCAAGAGTAATAGAAAGCAGATTTCAGACTACCTAACAGATCAAAACGAAAATTTCTGTTCCGACACTGACAATTTTGGGTGTTTATGGAAAAAGTTTAAGGCAATTCTAAAATTCGTTTTAGACAGGTACGTGTCGAGTAAGACTGTGAGGGACGGGAAAAACCCGCCGTGGTTCAACAACAAAGTTAGGAAACTACTGTGGAAGCAAAGAGAGCTTCACTCCAAGTTTAAACGCAGCCAAAACCTCTCAGACAAACAGAACCTAAACGATGTCAAAGTTAGCGTGAGGAGGGCTATGCGTGAAGCGTTCAGTGAATTCGAAAGTAAAATTCTTGACAGAAAATCCTAGGAAGTTCTAGTACTACGTTAAATCAGTAATTTTCTCGAAACAGCATATCCAGACACTCCGGGATGATGATGGCTTTGAAACAGAGGATGACACGCGTAACGCTGAAATACTAAACACCTTTTTCCAAAGCTGTTTCACAGAGGAAGACCGCACTGCAGTTCCTTCTCTAAATCCTCGCAAAAACGAAAAAATGGCTGACATCGAAATAAGTAACCAAGGAATAAAAAAGCAACTGAAATCAAACAAAGGAAAGTCCACTGGACCTGACGGAATACCAATTCGATTGTACACAGAGTACGCGAAAGAACTTGCCCCCCTTCTAACAGCCGTGTACCGCAAGTCTCTAGAGGAACGGAAGGTTCCAAATGATTGGAAAAGAGCACTGGTACTCCCAGTCTTCAAGACAGGGCGTCGAGCAGATGCGCAAAACTATAGACCTATATCTCTGACGTCGATCTGTTGTAGAATTTTAGAACATGTTTTTTGCTCGAGTATCATGTCGTTTTTGGAAACCCAGAATACCTGTGTAGGAATCGACATGGATTCCGGAAACAGCGATCGTGTCAGACCCAACTCGCTTTATTTGTTGATGAGACCCAGAAATTATTAGATACAGGCTCCCACGTAGATGCTATTTTCCTAGACTTCCGGAAGGCGCTCGATACAGTTTCGGACAGTCGCCTGATAAACAAAGTAAGAGCCTACGGAATATCAGACCAGCTGTGTGGCTGGATTGAAGAGATTTTAGCAAACAGAACACAGCATGTTGTTATCAACGGAGAGATGTCTACAGACGTTAAAGTAACCTCTGGCGCGCCACAGGGGAGTGTTATGGGACCATTGCTTTTCACAATATATATAAATGACCTAGTAGATACTGTCGGAAGTTCCATGCGGCTTTTCGCGAATGATGCTGTAGTATACAGAGAAGTTGCAGCATTAGAAAATTGTAGCGAAATGCAGGAAGATTTGCAGCGGATAGGCACTTGGTGTAGGGATTGGCAACTGACCCTTAACATAGACAAATGTAATGTATTGCGAATACATAGAAAGAAGGATCCTTTATTGTATAATTATATGATAGCGGAACAAACACTGGTAGCAGTTACTTCTGTAAAATATCTGGGAGTATACGTGTGGAACGATTTGAAATGATCATAGTAAGGCGGGTACCAGGTTGAGATTCATTGGGAGAGTCCTTAGAAAATGTGGTCCATCAACAAAGGAGGTGGCTTACAAAACACTCGTTCGACCTATACTTGAGTATTGCTCATCAGTGTGGGATCCGTACCAGATCGGGTTGACGGAGGAGATAGAGAAGATCCAAAGGAGAGCGGCGCGTTTCGTCATAGGTTATTTGGTAACCGTGATAGCGTTACGGAGATGTTTAGCAAACTCAAGTGACAGACTCTGCAAGAGAGGCGCTCTGCATCGCGGTGTAGCTTGCTCGCCAGGTTTCGAGAGGGTGCGTTTCTGGATGAGGTATATAATATACTGCTTCCCCCTACTTATACCTCCCGTGGAGATCACGAATGTAAAATTAGAGAGATTAGAGCGCGCACGGAGGCTTTCAGACAGTCGTTCTTCCCGCTAACCGTACGCGACTGGAACAGAAAAGGGAGATAATGACAGTCCTTTGTCACCCATAGTCGCCAATTTATTTATTTATGGAGGACTTCGAGGACATGGCACTGAGGATTTCAGCTTTGCAACCACCGTGCTTCTGGTGATACGTGGACGATACCTATTTCGTCTGGCCGCATGGACGTGATGTTCTTAACAGTTTTTTGGAGCACTTCAACTGCCTTCATCACCGTATCAGATTTACTCTGGAGGTTGGGATGTTTCAATTTTTAGGTGTAATGGTTTATAAAAACCAGATGGAACTTTGGGACACAGTGTTCACCGAAAGCTGACACACGCAGATTGGTATCTGCATACTAAGAGTTGTCACCCACCTTAGAACTTTGGTACGGAGAGCATATGCCATTTCCGATGCAGACATTTTAACCCAAGAACTTGAACATTTGATGACTGTTTTTAAGGAAAATGAATACACTGAGAAGCAGATTCGTCGGGCTATGGAGTTTGGACCATCTCCGGCGGTGTACGAAGAGGAACATAGATCTATGGCCTTTCGTCCTTATGCTGGAGGTTTATCGTTTAAGAGTGTTGTCCGCCCACCTTCTAAGAGTAGGTCTGTGCTCGGCTCTGTGAAGGATCATTTGGGGCTTAGGAAACCCGTGGTGTACAAAATTCCATGTCAATGTGGGAAAGCTTATGTTGGTCGTTCTATTCGCAGAGTGCAAGACAGGTGTGTGGAACATCGCCGACATACGAGGCTACAAGAGCCGGAAAAATCGGCGGTAGCAGAACACTGCCTAAATGAGGGACACAAAATGAAATTTGAGGAAACTGTTGTGGTTGCCAACATTTCCCGTTTTTGGAACAGTGTGTGTAAAGAGGCGATTGAAATTAGGTTGACTGATAATTTAATGAACAGAGACAATGGGTTTCCTCTTAGCAAAACGTGGAATCCGGCATTATCTCGCATCAAAACTGAACGTTCTTCGGTGCGGCCTTGATTGCGATATATCGTTGCCAGCAGTGTTTCACTAAGGGCGGCGCTACCTCCCTGTGATGGGCGGCGCATGCGCCGTGTACTGAACGGTGGCGTATATAGGACCCCGATTTGCCACCTGGCGTGAGTTGTCAGCGGGACTCATCAGCCTAAGCAGCATTTTGCTAAAGATGGCGAAAAGTTGGATCGCCGAAATATCGAGTCAAGTTGATTTTACGATCCGGCAGCAAACCCGAAGAGACTTTCAAGACTTATTACGCCGGGAAAGCCTACGCAATCACACTACTTAACGTAAATTATCCTAAGGACAAACACACACACCCATGCCCGAGGGAGGACTTAAACCTCAGTCGGTACCTGCCGCACAGTCTACGTCAGTTTCTTTCTCCTGTTTTTGTAAAGGTACACTCACAGTGCAGTGACATAGCTGGGATGCATAGTACTTTCAGAACCATTTGGTACACCACTGGCTACTCTTTTTTCCTACCAAGGCATCGCTGTTTGTAGGCAATTATGCCTCAGGTACATATTTTTATAGTTTGACAATCACTTCACATTCTGTGTTATGACTTGCTGGAGCTGAGAACACCCTTCTTACATCTGTCAACATTTTGTCCACAACCGCTAAGGGTTTCGTTTGTATCTTCAAAGAAAGCAGGAGTTATGGCATTCAGGGGCCAGGAGCCACATCCCAACAAAATAATAATAAATCAGCAGAAAATATAAAGAGCAAACTCAGTCAATGTCTTAGAAAACACTACCTCTTTCACGACGGAAGTTGATGTACAAAGTAAAGAAGAATTACATTATCAGGACACCGTATAGGACCATAAGAACTGTGAATAAAAAAGAATGGAATCTCTACTTAAGTTCTGCAAAATTACGACAGAATCAACTGTGACAATTTGAAGCTGACTGTGAACTGTAAAAAGAAAAAGAACGAAGAATACAAACATTACAGATGCAATTCTGAAGAAGAATAGCTTGTTACACATTATTTGAAAGAAGGATGACTGCTGATATCAGAGAAGAACAGTGAGCGAAAAGCTGAAACGGATTAACGAATACGGTACGTGCTCCGGTTTCTCTCAATTGGTACAAGACTCTAATAAGATGGCAAAGGTAATATAAATCAGAACACTGGGAGGAGTTGTAGTCTTAATAACAATTGATTTATTCTTCATTAAAATCACATGACAATGAATGGTAAAGAAACAACACACAAACATTTTATCTGACAATCGCTTTCTATAATATGCGGTCTATGGCTAATAAAGTGATAATCTGTGGATATACACACCACGCTAACCTGAACTAATCACTGTATCTGACTTCATTTCTGTGAATCTGTGGCATAGCCCAGAAACTACGCTACTATCAATCGTCAGTATATTATTCCATAAATAAAAATATGGATCCAAGGAAGAGGGTGCTTAAAAGTGCATATTGGTGCCTTACGCCATAGCAGTGAATACTTTACCCTTCAGCACGACGCAATCGATAAGTGGAGTCACGGGCAGTGGCAATCTGTTATTAACGTCGCGCGCCCAGAAATATGCAATTACGCGGTCTCGCGTTCGGCTGATTCGGAACGCAGATACTTCTCTATGAGTCTCTGAAACTGTGGCGGATTCCAGTGTGCAGGTGTACCCGTTTCCTAGTTTGCCAAATCAATCTGATTTCGTGACACGACTACGTGTAACGGAATATGTAACACGTTTAGAAGGCCGACTCAAAACATATAAATCCACTCACGCATAACTCGTTGTGTGCGTGATGCAGATTGTGACTGGCACAGGCTCTAAGTGGTACACTGGTAAAGGACACAAGTCTCACCATTTAGGTAAAGACCTGCCGTTCTTTACCAGCACCGAGCGAGGTGGCGCAGTGGTTAGACACTGGACTCGCATTCCGGAGGACGACGGTTCAATCCCGCGTCCGACCATCCTGATTTAGGTTTTCCGTGAATTCCCTAAATCACTCCTGGCAAATGCCGGGATGGTTCCTCTGAAAGGTCACGGCTGACTTCCTTCCCCATCCTTCCCTAATCCGATGAGACCGATGACCACGTTGTCTGGTCTCCTTCCCCAAACAACAAACCAAACAAATTTTACCAGCAAAGCGCCTGTACAAGAGTGTTCTTCTCTTTCTCTACAGCTTTCCTCTTTTGTTCTCTACAGGTAGATAGCATAGCACATTTTCATACTTTGTCTACATCCACTTCAGCATAAGCCAATCAAGAGCAGGAGCTCGGCATTCGAAGCTGGGACACTGCCCCCTGCCCTGCATACACAGATTTCACCAAGCAGTGAATTTAAAAATCAATTGGGAGAAAAGGAAAAAAACATTCAGAATTGCACCCTCTTTCCCACTCGTTTATGCCATATGTTTGCTACAAGCATGACTTGGATGGAACCACAGCCCTCTGTAAAAAGATCGTTATCTCCCCCTTTGGGTCTATTTCGAAGTTTCTAAAAAACTGCAAATGAGCTTTTGGTGTCATTGACCGGGAGGCCTCTCACAGGGCAGGTTCGGCTACATTGGTCCAGGTCACTTGGATGACATGCGCGCCGGATGTGGATGAAATGATGATGAGGACAACACAACACCCAGTCCCTGAGTGGAGATAATCCCCACCCAGCCAGGAATCTATCCCGTGCCCCTTAGGAGGGCAGTCCATCACGCTCACCATTCAGCCATCGGGGCCGACGGAATTTCTAAGGAACGGCCATAACCTCGCTAAAAGCCTTGTGCCTTCACAAATATGCTTTGTAGCAGAGTCTGGACACCTGGTCGCTACTACCATGTCCCATGGAATCAGCGGTCTCATCCGCTTTACACTTAACAAGGGTCCGTACTCTACTTTATTGCTGTCCATCAGATCAATAATTTCAACCACGCGGAAGTAACAGACAAATTCCAAATACATGGGATATAGGAACACATTTCATATTAGAAATATCATGATCTTTTTAAGTAGATGTAATGTAACAAGTTCTGAAACTGCATGTAAAACCTTGGTCTGATGTAACAGATGTCTTAAAGGCATTAATCTAATCATGTTAATAAATAGAAAAACGAAAGCTTAAAAACTTGCACTATCATATATGTAAAAATAATAGTGTAAACAAATATCATAATAATGACAATCTCCAGTAAAACTGAACTCAGATGGAGAAGCACTGAGTCAAGGAAGCATGCTTGAAGCTAAATTGAGGAGTGAGCAAAGAGTGCATAGAGCACTGATTCTAGAGCTGTTTCGTAATTCACACCATTTGATCGCTCGGCGATTAGGACTGGAGAGTGATTGGAATTGACCAGCGATGAGGATCGGCCAGAAATCAGGGATCGGCTGGCGATCGGTGTCAGTTGGCACATGGGATCCGCTAGCGATTGGGTTCAGCTGGTGCTCAAAATCATTTGCGAGTGGGATCGGGTGCTCAACTACAGGCCGGAATCACTTTGCAATCGGTTCCATGCAGGGGCTGACTGAAGACAGGTGCTCTTAGGATTCACAAGATTACCAACACAACATATTCTGAGTGTGGAGCTACGTCAAATTATGAGAAGGAACAACTCATACAGTAGTATGCAAATGTTTATGGATGTTCTGAATTTTTTTTCTTATCAAGAGTGTGTAAATGATAACTGTTTCTTATGTACCACAGTCGTGTAGGGAGGTCGAGATGAATATTTTGGTATACGTCACCTGTTCCTTGTCAGCTTGGGTAACTTCCTCAAATACGCCGAAAACGAACCTACTAAAGGCAGGTGCTCATTGCATGAAATATTCACTATTTTCGTGCTCACAGCACACAGGCTATTAATCCTATAGAAGAAAATGAACAGGGACTTCTTTGTACGAAATTTAATGTAGTTTAACTTTCTAGTGGGATGCATTTTCGCTACAGTCAGCGTTTTTCGAGATATTCAAGAAAAACGTACGAAAGTGACATTCAAACTCACCTCCACACTTACATCGCACGAGCCTGTATTTCTGCTGCGTAGTTCATGGCGCTCACACCTACCAATCTATAAAAATGTGTGACTTCATGAATTATTTTCCATATTCAACTGTTCTTCATCTAGTAGGCTATGCGCCATGGGCTTAGTCGCTACTTCGTTAACATTATTTTAAACTTTTCGCAGCGGCGTAATGAAAGAAAAAAGATGTGTATAAACCCTATACAGAAAGTAATTATGTTTATGGTTCACTCTCAACTTAATGTTACAATCACAAGAGTTTCGTAGTATTAAGACCAGGCAAACAAAGCAATTTATTTGTTAATTTTATGCTGCCAGCAGTCACCAAACTGTGAGGCAAAATTTTCACATACATCAATTTTACAATATGAAATATACAATTAAACTAGAGCCGTAACAGCCCAGCCAATGATGATAAAAAGGGATGAAATGTGGAAAGAATTGCGTATTCACACATTTGTGTAGTAAGGAATGTGGGAGTACCATGAGCTATGTACTAGAAAACCTATCTGATGGACACGAACCGTGCACAGTGATCGCGTGGTTTGAGGCGCCATGTCACGGATTCTGCGGCCCTCTCCGCCGGAGGTTGTAGTCCTCCCTCCGGCATGGGTTTGTCTGTGTTGTTTCACGCATAAGTTAGGTTAAGTAGCGTATGTCTAGGAACCGATGACCTAAGTAGTTTGTCCCTTAGGAATTCACACACATTTTGATGGAGACGTGTGTTGGGGTGGCTTTGAAGGTCCCTTTTTTTCACTTTTTTGTTGAGTAACTCGAAAAATGTGGCTTGTAGCGAAAACGCATCGCTTACAAAATAACAACATTAAACTTCCTACACAATATGGCCTATTCATTTTTCTCTAGCACGGATAGTTTGCTTCAAGAGAGCGAGAGACTACTGGAAACCTTGCTTGATAAACATTCTCCGTAGCTTACATAGTTTTTAGGCCAATGTGATGCTCATGATTAATAAAATTCTTTTCCGGGCTATTATGCAGTGGTCTGATGGATTTCGCATTGTAACCCAACGTTTCGTCCCCATCTGCGGAGGACATCTTCAAGGGGGTTCGTGGCTTCTGTTAACTTCCGAAACACACACTGTCTCACTACTGACTGCAGCAAATTTTTGTTTTCGCGTGCTCCCGCGCATAGGCGTGACGTCACATGTTTTGAATACGCGAGCGCAATTGGCCGTTGTCGGTTGCCGCCGTCCACTGTTGCTATCATCCCATGGCGGAAGACTGGTACACATCTTCTTCAGCACCGGCATCCAGATGTCATTCAATTTCACGCCCTCCTCCTTCCTATTAAAATTCCTGGGGTGTTTCATAATCTCTATAGCCTCTCTGTAAAGCCTTTCATGATATCCGCTTGTGGCTGCCAGTACTTGAGTTCTATCAAAATAAATGTGGTGGTCTCCTGACTGCAAAGCGTATTCCGCAACAGCTGATCTATCAATCTCTCCCCTTCTACAATTGCCCTTGTGCTCTTCTAGTCGTTTTTTGACCGTTCTTTTTGTGGTACCCACATATACCTCCCCACAACTACACGGGATCCTGTAAATTCCTGCTTTTTCCAGCGGTTTACGAGCATCCTTAGCAAATCTCAGGTGTTCTTGTATCTTCCGGGTAGGTTTGTAAATCACCGCGATATTCCGTTTTTTCAGTATTTTCCCTATGCGGTCAGTGACGTCCTTAATAAAAGGCAGGAAAACTATCGATTTTGCAAGCGCTTGTGCATTGCTATGATTTTCACGCGGCGGTCTTAACGCTCTTTTTATCTCAGCAGCCGAGTAACCATTTCTGAGTAACGCATCAGTGAGGTGTTCCAGTTCCGTATCCAGTAGCCCAGGTTCACAGATGTTCCTCGCTTTATCCGCCAACGTTTTTATTATGACTCGCTGTTGTTGTGAGTGGTGGTTCGAATCCCGGTGTAGATAACGATCCGTGTGCGTGGGTTTCCGGTAAACTATATGGCCTAAGCTACCATCCTGTTTCTTGTAAACTAGCACATCCAGAAAATTTAGTCTCCCTTCTGCCTCCTCCTCCATGGTAAACTGAATCTTCGGATTAATACCGTTTAGATGTTTGTGAAAACGGCCTAGTTCCTCTCTGCCATGCCTCCACAACACAAACGTATCATCTACGTAGCGGAACCAGATATTCGGTTTTTTGTTGGCAGTTTCTACAGCCTGCGCCTCGAATTTTTCCATGAAAAAGTTAGCTATAACCGGGCTTAAGGGGCTCCCCATTGCCACGCCATCAGTCTGTTCGTAGAACTCGTCGTTCCATTTGAAATATGTGGTCGTAAGGCAATATTTAAATAGTTCTGCAGTGTCGGGAGGAAAAATTCTATTCAGCTGTTGCAACACCTTTCTTAGAACGGTTACGCAGTTAATTACGAAGTCCTCTATCGAACAGAACGTTCAGAAAAGTCTGTTCAATTCAGTTGCGCTGCCACCAAGACTCTATGGCTTGCCGAAGGTTCATAAACAACTTGTTCCTGTGAGACCTATAGTGAGTGTCATTGGTTCGCCCACCTATTCTATTGCCAAGTTTTTGACAACGCTATTACGACCGCATGTGGGACGATCGGACTCCTACATCAAGAATTCTGCACATTTCGTCAGTAAATTAAGCGGCATAGTGGTCCAGCCGGAGGACATGTTAGTCAGTTTCGATGTGGCATCGCTATTTACTATGGTTCCTCTCAATGAGGTGTTGCAACAGCTGAATAGAATTTTTCCTCCCGACACTGCAGAACTGTTTAAATATTGCCTTACGACCACATATTTCAAATGGAACGACGAGTTCTACGAACAGACTGATTGCGTGGCAATGGGGAGCCCCTTATGCCTGGTTATAGCTAACTTTTTCATGGAAAAATTCGAGGCGCAGGCTCTAGAAACTGCCAACAAAAAACCGTATATCAGGTTCCGCTACGTAGATGATACGTTTGTGTTGTGGAGGCATGGCAGAGAGGAACTAGGCCGTTTTCACAAACATCTAAACGGTATTAATCCGAAGATTCAGTTTACCATGGAGGAGGAGGCAGAAGGGAGACTAAATTTTCTGGATGTGCTAGTTTACAAGAAACAGGATGGTAGCTTAGGCCATACAGTTTACCGGAAACCCACGCACACGGATCGTTATCTACACCGGGATTCGAACCACCACCCACAACAACAGCGAGGCATAGTAAAAACGTTGGCGGATAGAGCGAGGAACATCTGTGAACCTGGGCTACTGGATACGGAACTGGAACACCTCACTGATGCATTACTCAGGAATGGTTACTCGGCTGCTGAGATAAAAAGAGCGTTAAGACCGCCGCGTGAAAATCATAGCAATGCACAAGCGCTTGCAAAATCGAAAGTTTTCCTGCCTTTTATTAAGGACGTCACTGACCGCATAGGGAAAATACTGAAAAAACGGAATATCGCGGTGATTTACAAACCTACCCGGAAGATACAAGAACACCTGAGATTTGCTAAGGATGCTCGTAAACCGCTGGAAAAAGCAGGAATTTACAGGATCCCGTGTAGTTGTGGGGAGGTATATGTGGGTACCACAAAAAGAACGGTCAAAAAACGACTAGAAGAGCACAAGGGCAATTGCAGAAGGGGAGAGATTGATAGATCAGCTGTTGCGGAACACGCTTTGCAGTCAGGAGACCACCACATTTATTTTGATAGAACTCAAGTACTGGCAGCCACAAGCGGATATCATGAAAGGCTTTACAGAGAGGCTATAGAGATTATGAAACACCCCAGGAATTTTAATAGGAAGGAGGAGGGCGTGAAATTGAATGACATCTGGATGCCGGTGCTGAAGAAGATGTGTACCAGTCTTCCGCCATGGGATGATAGCAACAGCGGACGGCGGCAACCGACAACGGCCAATTGCGCTCGCGTATTCAAAACATGTGACGTCACGCCTATGCGCGGGAGCACGCGAAAACAAAAATTTGCTGCAGTCAGTAGTGAGACAGTGTGTGTTTCGGAAGTTAACAGAAGCCACCAACCCCCTTGAAGATGTCCTCCGCAGATGGGGACGAAACGTTGGGTTACAATGCGAAATCCATCAGACCACGGCATAATAGCCCGGAAAAGAATTTTATTAATCATGACAGTTCCGGCCGTGAAAGTTTACATTTTACAATGTGATGCTGTTTCCATAGCTGATAGCCCACAGGTGTCCTTCGGTATATAACATTGTTTCGTTTCGACTTCCTCTACACTACTGTGGTACAATATAAACAGTCATCGTTTGCACCCACTATAAGACAGGAAGCGTTTTCAGCCTTAAGGCAATGTTCCCAAGAATTATATTTCTTCATTCTCTATTCTTTCGATGACTAACAAAAGCTCCACAGAATGACTTTTTCACTCTGCAGCAGGGTGTGCGCTGATATGAAACTGTGTGCCTGACCGAGACTCTAATTCGGGACCGTTGCCTTTCGAGGGGAAGTGCTCTACCAACTGAGCTACCCACGCCCCGTCCTCACAGCTTTACTTCTGCCAGTACCTTGTCTCCTACTGCCCGAGTTCGAGACTCGGTCCGGCACGTAGTTTAATCTGCCAGGAAGTTTCAAAAGCTGCACACTTTATTAACATATGCAAATTCACTCATGCACATTGTCAATAGCATAATTTTTGGCAGCTTGAGAAACGTCTCCTTCAGCATGTGATGTGGGGTACTGTTCAGCACCCTGCCAACGAATATTTTTCTTCCCGTTAATGTCACCAGAGAGACATTCCAGATCAAAGGGGCTATAGTTTTTTTTCCAAATCGCCGATCGTTCAGGCCTTAGAAGGATCTGGCTCTTCCATTCACTTCTGGAGCAGCCAACACTGACCGCCTAGCAGCGGACTTAGCACTCACTGCAGAAGTCGGCACGAGGTTACGTGTGGTGCCAGTTAGCTCTATACGCCGCCTTCCCTTTCACTAGTGCCGCCAGCTGGCGCTATTCCTGACACGTGGAACTAGGGATGGGAAAAGCCGACCGGTTAAAACCGATACAGGTATTTTAGGTCTGATTAAGCGGTTTTGTTTGTATTTCTTGGGGCTTAGTTATGGGAGATATTACTTTTATTTTTTTGTAATAAAAAACCGATATTCGAATTAGCTACTTGAGCAACGCTAAAATTTTTGGTTCTTAAATAAAGCTATTTTAAGAATCGGGTAATCAATGTCCTTAAATTGTCTACTGCTTTTGAATACTGCGTTTTTATAGAAAATGGGAAAAGTGGACAGTAGTATTTCTATAGCTGTTGACAGAAACAAGCACCAGACGCACTTCAAAGAAACTGTTGCTCCATTGCTGAGACAATAATGGAAAGTAGATATGTACAATCAGATTCCGAGACTTGCAGCATCTGGTAGTCCCACACATCCGTCGTCAGACATCAGTTGTATTACAGAATGGCACCATTTCTACTCTGGAAGTATTTTATGAATTGTGGTATCAGTGAAGTACAATGCCCCATTTCTTTTAAAAGATTAAGAGAAGGAAGAGTCACTAGAAACTTGGGATGTTATAAAAGGAGAAAACTTATAACTTAACAATTCATTCGTAGAATCGAACAAAAATTGAAACTAACTGATCTGTAGCCTGTACTTCAACAATATGCTTTTCTGTGCTTCTCACACTTGAAAATGGGACAAATTATCAAGAAAACCAGAGTTATTCAGCTTAAGTTTCCATCCTTTAGCACTGACTATTCCTAATTGCCAAATACTGGAACGATCCTGGATTACAACTTGTTTTTTCAACATTGTTAAAAAAATTTGATTAAGTAGGATAATGCTGGTAATTCTTGTAGTATTGAACCACCTATCACTTGTCGTGAAGAGCAGCGAATGGTGGATGGACAAAGTTTTCTTGTATTTGCCCTATCTAATTTAGTATTTTCAGTCTGTGTATCTGGAAATTGAGGAAGTCAAAATTTCCCAGTCTTTGTTCGGTTTCTACGATCATTACTGGAAATAATAGGAATAAAAAACAGAAAATCGCTTGCTTCAGAAACCGGTTAATCTGGGCAGTTTTTGACATCTCTCTGAGGGAAAGGCTTTATTGGTGGGGTGGCTCAAAATTATGTGATTTGCTGGCCCACTCCAGCACTCAAAACCTTACATACAGGCTTATTCCTTGACTTCTAATTCATTCTCCATACCTTATAATGTGCAGCAAGATGTTCTGCTAATCTAACACTAAACGCTGCAAATGATCCCTCTGTTGATAGAACCCTTGTTTCAGTTTCACACAGAAGCTCCGCATGAACTGAAATCGCGGTACTGGACTCTGTCGGCCATCCACCAAGACACTTGTGTTGCCTGGTAGCCGTCTCTGCTCGGCGATATGCAGAACTTGCTCTTAGAACTTCCTCTCGAGATCACTCAATTTTGTGTCAATTTTAACCAAGTGCCCAATGTTTAATCTGATAACACTGTCAATTCACTCACCCGGTATCTCTAATCCTGGTACTTGATACACTAAGTGCTTAGAAACATAGCCTGGAGGACCACTGCGAAGGAATTAGTGAGAGTTCTAAACTCTCTAGGGTGCCTATCCAATCTCGAATATAATGTGGCATACTTGTCTTTATTCTCGGTCTACAGGCATCTAACTGTGAACTTAATTTCGTGATTAATTCTGCACTCAGTTTTTTAAATATTGTCATCATCTGACAACACGGTCATTATGTCACCTCCGACAAAAGCTGCGTGTGGAGCGGTACACCCTTTCTTCGTGTATCTGCACCTGATGGAGTCGAGGACCGGGCATTGCATCACGCGACAGCAGCAAAGACCGCCTCAACGACGATGACGTTGTCAAGGATTGAAGGGGCAGAGGCGCCGGCGTCATGGACTGTGGTGGCGGAGACGGCGTAGACGTCATCGGTTGCTGTGGCATCTGGTGCTGTCGCCTCGCCGTTGATCGGCATGCTGGTGGGGGCCGAATGGTCAGCACTGGACGCCACTTGCAGAACAATTTTGAGAGGAACAAGTCTCATTCCTGTTCCTGAGATCGCTCGTAGTGGCTAACTGAGAAACTGGGGGGAGCTCGTGATACTGCTTAAACTTGGTTCAAATGGCTGTAAGCTGAGGTCATCAGTCCGCTAGACTTTGAACTACTTAAACCTAAATAACATACGGGCATCACACACATCCATGCCCGAGGCAGGATTCGAACCTGCGACCGTAGCAGCAGCGCGGTTACGGACTCAAGCGCCTAGAACGGCTCGGCGGTAAAACTTGCAAGTCGAATTCTGCAATTACAGAAACCTAACAAATCGTCGTCCTATCATACTCACCAGTCTGATGATGCTGCTTGCTGTGTTCTGTGAAAATAACGCCGTGCTACTGACAGCACAAATGGTGTAAAATTGGCACACTTCTAATTCCCATTTAGCCTTACCTGCTACAGTGCTGCTGACTCGGTCGTGGCAACATCGGCTTCCACCGTGTCTAGAATGGGTTTCTGATAGCTAAACGAGTAGTACGAGGAGGCAACAGCAGAACTGAATAACTTGCATATATCCCCCCCCCCCCCCCCCCCCACGCCACAAAAAAAAAAAACACATGGAACTGCAAATTAACTTGCTACTAGTTAATTAAGTTTTATTCACACACAGATGGTAAGCCTATCCAGGAATGTCTTGCACAAATAGCAGAAAAAATAAACCAGTAATTGCAAAATTCCGTTCTGATAACTCATTTAGACTCTGGTCAAACAGAGGGCACGTTGAAATGTCAGTCAAGCTACATGAAATCTCTGTCGGCTTACCAGTGATTTGAGCCTATTTCTCTTGTGAAGATGATACCTGAAACTGTTGATACCGGTGAAGAGAACCCAGTAATAGTCTTCTTGTGCATCTGAAGACTTAATTTTATCTTTGTTGCTACATAAGTAAGAGCTTTGTCGGTACAGGCATCAAAATTCACACGTCGAAAGAATCGACGAAGTGCTCACACACAAAAAAAACCGGATACAGCGAGAAAAACATCCATGAAAATTGTTCTAATTACACAGTGCTAAAACACAGATAGTGATGCAAAACTGTAAACTGTACATATACAAGACGGCATGTGCAGAGAAAAAGACTCGCCACCAATAAGTAGCGTCTCGAAATAACCGCGGTTATACAACATTGCCTCGATCCCCCTGATTCCATACACGAATTAGCTGCCGCCTTCAAATCTAAATGAATCACACACCACTCTTGCCGGTCTCTCCACCCTCACGGCACCACGGCATCTGCCATTCAAGTGACCGTGCTGTGCCAGCTGGTATGCTGCCTCTAGTGGAATCCTGCAAACGTGCGATATGAGGTAAAGCATTATCGTCCATCAATACGACGTCTGTGCTAATGGCACGTCCCAACAACCGTGCATCAGATCCTAAAATCGCCTCACCGTACCTGACAGCAGTTAAATCCTGCTGATTCACCTCTACAGCTTCATGAAGAGGTGTTCGACTGGTCAACTTCATGGCTGCCACACCATTAGGGATCCTCCTCGATATCAGTCACTGTCCACAATGTTTGGATCCTGAAACAGTATTCCACATGCCCTCCAGATGCGAATCCGTAGAGAATCGATCTCCAGAACAAATTGGGACTCATCTGTAGTAAGAACAGTGGCCCACTGGTCGACTGTCCGTGTGGCCTGTTCATGGCTCCACTCTAGACGTTCACTTCTGTGAAAAAACGTAAGAGGTAAACGGACGGCGGGTCTCCAAGAATGAAGGCCACTCTGCTGAAGCATTCTGCACACTGTTTTCCTCGATGCAACACGTCCAGCGGATGTTTCAGGCGCTACCGTCGTGCTTTTGCAGCCAAATAATGGTCCAGTCTTTCTGACGTCACATGTGGTCGGTGTTGTCGTGGTCTCCGGGATACAGTTTCGCTCTCTGTAAATTGTCGCCTCATCAGAGAAACAACAGGACGATTCACTTTAAGCCATCAGGGCACATCGCTTTGCGACTGTCCTGCTTCTATTATCACTGCACCTCTCCACAGCAGAGAGTCTCACGCACGTGTGCTCTGTGCCATACAGCACCATCTGTGACTTGAGTAAACAGTGGTTTTGGATGTGGGCTACCCAACAAATACTACTCCGTTTGAAGGGCGTCCTGATGTCAGCTCTGGCATGGTTGACCGTTGACTGGAATGCCATCTTCCATGGAGAACTTGATACTAATGTCATCTGTTGACAGTTGGTGTGGTTATATCGTTACTTAGATATAGAATGTGGAAAATAGAAGTTTTTTGCTTTAATTTTGGTCGCCAGTGTATTTCTAAGAGGGGCAGTGTAGCCAGGACCACCCGAGGAGATGCAGTAGGCAGTTACTGGGTACAGTGCAATCGATTTTGTAGTCAGAGGTGATAGCAATCTACCAGCTCCTTCTAAGGAGGGGTTTGCTCACAAAGGTTTCCAGGCCACGCACTAGAAGTTGGCAGGGCTCTGTATACCAGGAAACTAGGACTGTGTCTGTAACGGAATAAAAAAATGTCACTCTCAAAGGCGATACTGACTCCTGGGAAGGAATAGTGTCTCCCTCTGACAAAGGAGTCTGGACCACGCCAGGAGAACAAGTAGGCAGTTACTTTATCTGTGAGAGCTTGCAGTTTCTTCTAAAACATGTAAGTTTTTCTCGCTAGCTACCTATTGGCTCTTTCTAAAAAGGAAACCAACCAGTAGAACCTAGAAGGTCACCGCCTGTCAAGGAGAATGGTAACGCCCGCACGTCAGCAGGAGAAAGACCCTCAAATATGTTGAGACTGGAGCACTAGTGGACTTGCTCGTATTTTCTGGTCAATGTTCCTGCAATCTTACTGGATGTCAAGAAAGTAGTGGAGCGAGCTTTAGGTTGTATAAACGCTAACCCCCCTCCTCCACAGTCATCTTAATTCTGCTATAATTTGCATCTGTGATTGCTTGCCTCTCCATGATCGCCATTAAGCATTTATAGTCGACCGGCAGTGTCAGCGGCAAACGCCACAGACTGCATTAAGAAGAACTGTCATGTAAGTTTCACATTTTAGTTTCAATAAATAAGATTTCATTACACCGTTTATTTATGTAGTTGAGTGTACTTGTACAAGTATTTTAGCAGCTATACATTTATAGATCGGTAGGAGGCTACTCTTCCCACGCTTCAGCGTATTATTGGTTTCTTATTCGTTCTTACCATGTATCTGTGCACAGGGTTCTCAGAAGCTATGTCAGTTATAGATTGGTAGGAGGCTACTCTTCGTTCACTTCACTGATAGCTGGCTGTGTAATCCCATCTTGACATGTATATATGTGTGTTGGATTTGCCTAGGAGCTATGCACTTGCAAATCTATAGGGGGCTAATCCTCATACACTTCAGTAATAGTTTGCTGTCCTCCCCTTCTCGTCATGAATCTATATACAGGTTCCCCAATAGCTATACACTTGTAGGTTGGTAGGAGGCTACTCGCGTACACTTGATAGTTCGCTGTCTTATCCATTCATGTGTGTGCGTGTGTGTGTGTTATCAGATTTCATAGCAGATTTTCATAGTTTATTTTCAAATATTGTAGTTTATTTTCGTAGTTTATATTCGGATTTCGTAATATACGTATTTTGAGTGTACTATTACTGAGGTGTAGGAGGAGTAGCCCCCTATAAATTTGCAAGTGCTATGTTCATTTATGAAATTCAGGACAATTTAATTCGGCAGATGGATGCGAATGAAGCTCGGTTGACAGGGGTATGCAGCCCCTTCAGATCGTGGAACAGCCTGCAGCTACGATTGCCCCAGCTCATCAGCCACGCAAGTACATAATTTAGTTTTCAAGTATCATAGCATATATTTACATAAAAATATTGTGTTACCTTGTTACGGTACACGAAACCAAAGAGGTTTTCAGGTTGCTGGTGCTTCGTCTGGACAGCCTCTAGTGGAAATTCTGCCGTGTAATTATACACTACTGGAAATGGAAAAGAGAACACATTGACACCGGTGTGACAAACCCACCATACTTGCTCCTGACACTGCGGGAGGGCTGTACAATCAATGATCACACGCACAGCACAGCGGACACACCAGGAACCGCGGTGTTGGCCGTCGAATGGCGCTAGCTGCGCAGCATTTGTGCACCGCCGCCGTCAGTGTCAGCCAGTTTGCCGTGGGATACGGAGCTCCATCGCAGTCTTTAACACTGGTAGCATGCCGCAACAGCGTGGACGTGAACCGTATGTGCAGTTGACGTACTTTGAGCGAGGACGTATAGTGGGCATGCGGGAGGCCGGGTGGACGTACCGCCGAATTGCTCAATACGTGGGGCGTGAGGTCTCCACAGTACATCGATGTTGTCGCCAGTGGTCGGCGGAAGGTGCACGTGCCCGTCGACCTGGGACCGGACCGCAGCGACGCACGGATGCACGCCAAGACCGTAGGATCCTACGCAGTGCCGTAGGGGACCGCACCGCCACTTCCCAGCAAATTAGGGACACTGTTGCTCCTGGGGTGCCGGCGAGGACCATTCGCAACCGTTTCCATGAAGCTGGGATACGGTCTCGCACACCGTTAGGCCGTCTTCCGCTCACGCCCCAACATCGTGCAGCCCGCCTCCAGTGGCGTCGCGACAGGCGTGAATGGAGGGACGAATGGAGACATGTCGTCTTCAGCGATGAGAGTCGCTTCTGCCTTGGTGCCAATGATGGTCGTATGCGTGTTTGGCGCCGTGCAGGTGAGCGCCACAATCAGGACTGCATACGACCGAGACACACAGGGCCAACACCCGGCATCATGGTGCGGGGAGCGATCGCCTACACTGGCCATACACCTCTGGTGATCGTCGAGGGGACACTGAATAGTGCACGGTACATCCAAACCGTCATCGAACCCATCGTTCTACCATTCCTAGACCGGCAAGGGAACTTGCTGTTCCAGCAGGACAATGCACGTCCGCAAGTATCCCGTGCTCTAGAAGGTGTAAGTCAACTACCCTGGCCAGCAAGATCTCCGGATCTGTCCCCCATTGAGCATATTTGGGACTGGATGAAGCGTCGTCTCACGCGGTCTGCACGTCCACACGAACGCTGGTCCAACTGAGGTTCCAGGTGGAAATGGCATGGCAAGCCGTTCCACAGGACTACATCCAGCATCTCTACGATCGTCTCCATGGGAGAATAGCAGCCTGCATGGCTGCGAAAGGTGGATATACACTGTACTAGTGCCGACATTGTGCATGCTCTGTTGCCTGTGTCTATGTGCCTGTGGTTCTGTCAGTGTGATCATGTGATGTATCTCACCCCAGGAATGTGTCAATAAAGTTTCCCCTTCCTGGGACAATGAATTAACGGTGTTCTTATTTCAATTTCCAGGAGTGTATATCCCCGTTAAAAGAAAATTTTGCAGGTTTGTATGCCGTGTATTTGCATCCACGATGTACAGCTTTTCAATTCTATATGCTCTTGATGTGTAGGTGATTTGATAAGGTCAAGTGTAGTGGTACACAGCCTGTGACAAACCTATCACTACAGCCGCACAAGTAAATGTGTGTTTATCAAATCGGACTTCGTCATATATTCTTGTTTACAAAAAAGTTTATATTTCATCTTCATATCGTTGCTGTTGTTGTTGTTGTTAGAGTTTCCATAGGGGTGCTAGACTTGTGTGTGCATGATGATTAGATGCCGGAGTGGGTGAAGGACTTAGAGTGTGACCTGGTGTCTATTGAAACCCAATCATTGATGCTATAGTAGGTGGAGGTAGTCCCTGATGATCTCGAGATATAGTTTCACCATGGAGGCAGATTCTACCTAATATATATACCTTTGTAGTGGCATGTGAGTATACGTACTTATTGCCTACCTTCCTCCTTCCCCCTCTCACTCACTCTCTCTTCCTCTCTCTCTCTGTTCACAGCTACAACATAAAACCATGCTGTGATGTGAGTGCAAAGGCAGGCTCGAAACAGAAGCCTATTTGCAGTGCCTGTACACAGGTGTTAGTGCTGGAGGAGATGTGTTGTCCCGTCGACAATGAGCTCATTTGAGACGGAGCACAAGCTTGTGTTACGGAAGGATGTGGAAGGAAATTGGCGGTGCCCTTTCAAAGGAACCATCCCGATATTTACCTGATTTGATTTAGGGAAATCACGGAAAACCTAAATGAGAATGGCCGGAGACGGGATTGAACCGCTGTCCTCCCGCATGCGAGTCCAGTGTGCTAACCACTGCGCCTCCTCGCTCGGTTAGGTTCACTAGCGCATTTGCTGCATATGGTGCAGCAAAATAGTACTCTATGATGGGGGCTGTGTGTGTGTGTGTGTGAATATGTCAACACCACATGTTGATTTTGGCAATGTTGAGCACTGTCTGTAAATGTTCATGAACCATGCGTTCAGAGTGTGAATAGTTCCGGTAAATAGTCTACTGTGAAAGTTTCAGCTGCTGCCAACCATCCAGTCTGATTAGTTTTTAATGTAGATGTATCTCTGTCCATATGGAAAACTTTCACATCCTTTGACACTGCACCCTGGAGAATTGTGTAAATATTTTCAACCAGGGCTATTGTGCTCTGGAAAAATGTAAAAAATATTCTCAATTAATTCTTTATGAAAAATTTATATGTTCTCAAACTTTTTTACTGTTAGGTGGACTGGGATATTCTTCCTAGTCATAGGTATTAGAGACAGTAATTGTGTGTATGTTTAAAGTATCTCTGCATTAAAAACACTAGAACTAGATTGTTCTGATAACAGATATTGGTACGTCTTGATTGAAATATTACAACGAAATTGTACCTCAGGAATCTAATAATACTTGAAGAACTATATTGTATCTGTGATAATTGAATAAACGAAAAAACTTTCACCGTATGGTTTCACTGCTGTTATTTACAGAAAATGTATTCCTGATCGCCAAATCTTTGGACAATACGTCTTTCATTTTGATAGGTGACAATGTGTAGCCAAATGTGGAACAGGGTGTATTCTATAGGACTTAAACCTGCAGAGCACAGATAGTATGCATTATCAGTTGTCAATCAAACCGGTAGTGGACTGGAATGATTTTCGTAAACCTATGGGAAGACGTAAGTAGCTTATTTTTCTTATTTTCCTCATTTTTTCCATCAATTTTCGCCATTTTCCCAGATTTACCATGTTTTAAATGCATTTTACGCAATTAATCAAGTTCCAAACCACTGCTCTTGAAGACTTGTCCCATGAACAAAATGACTCATAGCATCAATCCTGTGGTGCTATCAGTTAATGACATTGATGCATGGTTCTCAATTTCTGTATCATTGCTATTCCATCTATCCTATACCGACGAATGTTGTGATATTGATTGAAATATGACAGCAAGCAGTATCCTTTCCCCAAATTTCTACACTTTTATTGTTATGTATGTGTTCAAATGTTCAAATGTGTGTGAAATCTTATGGCACTTAACTGTTAAGGTCATCAGTACCTTAGCTTACACACTACTTAACCTAAATTATTCTAAGGACAAACACACATGCCGATGCCCGAGGGAGGACTCGAACCTCCGCCGGGAATAGCTGCACAGTTCATGACTGCAGCGCCTTAGACTGCTCGTCTGTATGTGTGTAATCATAGAGAAGCGTGTATACTGGGAAGTCGGACCACATCCCAAATGAGCCTCTACTTGCAGACCTGTAGCGGTGACTTCAGTGGCTTCTTTGGAAAGTCACTGAGTATGAGTAAATTCTAGCCTCACTGAGTGTCCTGACTCCCAAATCTATATTATTACAACAATTACTACAACACAACACCTCTTTCAAGGTGAATTCCTTCCTATGGCTTACGGTGTGCCACAACATGTGGGGAAGGTATTGGTATGAGTGGAGTCATTGTTCTATGCTATTCATCTTTTGGGGGGGGGGGGGGGTTGGCAGTTTCGTCTTCAGCCATGTATTTATAACGCACCCTCCTTCCACTATTAAAATATATCATCATTCCACCCTCCCCCATACCAGTCGTATTAATTTCCTGAAATATTCCAACACTTGGCGATGGTGGCGGCTCTTGCAACATCGCCTTAAGTGAAAGGATCTACCTTTCGAGGACGTCTGAGATCATACATAGTGTGGATCCATACCAAACTTTATCTGCGAATTATTATGCAGATCGCTCCAACCCAACCATTACCCTTGAGTATACATGGTAGGATCTGCCCCAATAAGTATTTCTGAATGCATAACGCTGGTGGATCCCCCTTATGGGCGACGTGCCAGATCAGTACTAAACATTATCTGTGAATTATTATGCAGGCGAATGTAGCCCAACTATTACTTGCTAAAATGTTTCCAAACGCATAACGCCTGAGAGCCCACATTTAGGATACTTCTCGATACCGACTCACGAGCTGCGAGCTCTCGCAGCCTATGATGACGACGACGCCAAATGTGTCAGTAGAGCGAGGCAGAGAAGATCATTGAACTCCCAGCCTGGGGCTCCAATACACGAAATAGCATAACTGTGGCGTGCTATGTGTGAATGTTTACAACAGAACAGCGTCATCACTCTACCCCTCTGTAGTAATCCATTCAAACGCGTGTTGGTTTTTGCTATAATTTGTAGACACCATGTCAGGGTTGGGGCTAAATTTCGGGACTAGGCGTTATAAACAGAAATAGAAACCTACATCCCGTAGGCAACAATTGTATATAATATGGATGGATATCAAAAATATGTAAAAACATCACAAAATCAGTAAAATTCTGTTACAACATATTCTTGATGAATATTTGTTTTTATACTTAGTGGGTAGTGGAAATGCATTAGTTCACAGAATAAATGCTTGAGGTTTTAGCTATCGTACGCACATATATCGGTCTGCGATCTAAGCCATTTCTGTGAACATATAAAGTGCCTCTACAAAGTTTTTTCACCCATATTGAAGAAAAGCTAATTCAGAACGAATGTTCTTGCAGTAGTGGATGAGCTGAGAGTTTTAACGATGGATGTTCTACTTTAGAAAACAGTTTATTGCAATTCGGATGTATGTCGATAGACATAGTGTTCTGGGAGTGTTTTGATAAAATGGCATCTCCCATACACAAAAGACAACGAAAAATTTCTAAATTATGTTGTGTTTGAGTTCAACTTTAATTATTCATCTGTTAACCACGTGAGGATTCGTAACATAGACTCCAACAAAATAAGGGTACTTCCATGTCAGACTGGTTGTATGAAGGTCATTTCATTGCCCCCAAAAGTGCGTTGGGCCACTAATGGTGCGTACTGTCTCTACTCTATGGGTCCAGCAGTATAAACCAAGTTGCATAAGTGGTTATGCATCGTCGGCCATAAAAATTAAAGATGTAGTGTCCAAAGATTCGGAGGTCAGGATGACCAACACCTAAGATACCAAAACAGAGATCTTGTACCTGGTGGCAATATGAGTAATCAATGGTCTTGGCTTTTTCGGAAACGGAACACCGAGACTTCTGCTGTCCTGTCACTGTGTAACATGACATTAAATGTAGAGGTGATCACTTTCGGACAGGTGTTTGGGAATGCTCCACAATGCGGCAAACTCTTCCACTGTCGACATGCTGCATTGTATTTCACATTTTTATTAATGTTGTATGACGTGTATATTTCTATTGCCTATTGTCAAACCACAATTTACGAAAGATGTTTATATTTTATTAATAGGATTGCACCAAAGTATTCTTGACAAGAGAGACCGCACATTGATATAATTTTAAAAAGGGCAGGAGAGACAGCGTATGGATACATTTTAAGAAGAGAGCGAGAAAGACAGCGCATGAATAAATTTTGTGGTGGTAGCAGGGATTGTCTGCATCAGAAAGCATTGTTGGCAGGAGAGACCGAACTTTAGCTTTCGTAGGAAGTTAGTAGCAAGCGAGATGTGAAGCGAGTCGGTAGCAGGTCTGAAGCTAGAGGTTGAGAGGAGCGGTGTACCTGCCAGCCACCAGCTATGATTTACAAGAGATGTACAAGACATCAGCTAACTATTATCATCAGAGGAACTAATATTATTGAATTATTGCTTTTTATAAACTCAAGATCACTGAAGGTATGTTTGCGCAATGCTAGTTGTAAGATTGCTGTAAAACGTAAGCCCCATTTCAACGTTTGTAAAGTCTTTTCATTCAGAATATTATTAATTTTCGCCAGCAATATTGCATTACTGATTATAATCCATCCCAAAAACCATCAACGCCAAACTTTGAAAAACTATATTTTTGTCAGGAAAAAAGGTTAACTATGAACTACTTAACTTCAGTCAAATTAATTAAAGAATAACGTTGGCTTTGCTGTTACAGAATAAAGTCAGTTTTTCTATTAAAGAATAACGTCAGCTTTGGTAATAAATACAGCCACTTATTATGACAGCCCACCAGCAGCTAATAGAGTATAGTAGAAAGAGTAAGTATATTCTTGTTGCAGTTCTATGTAGCAGTCAGATGGCGATCCAGTAAGAGTAAAAAAGGTAAGGAACAGTTTTGGGGTTATTGCAGGTAACGACCGAGGGCCACGACAGCGACACATTCTATGTTTCGTTGAAATAATCAGAAAATAACTCTTTAAGAAGCAGCAATTAAATTTGTATGCAACGATTGAGAAAGAGAATTTATTTCAATGAGAAAGTTTCATAGGTTATTGTAAAGAAGAAGGTTACATAGGTTATTGTGGAAGGGAAGGTAGCGTAACAAAATAGATATAGAGGAGATGGGAAGGTTTCACTTGGCGACATCCAATCAGTAAGACTCATTAGTGAATATACTGTGAAAATGAACATACTTACTCTGACAGTAATTGTATGAATAAGCTAATGTTAAGTGGGGCAACACTTATATTAAACTGTATACCTTTAATTCACAGCCCATCGCCCATTATATTTGTTCTGTTGATTCTGCGTTGAAAAGTGTTTATTCAGTGTTGAATCTGCTTTGAACAGTGATAAATTTTGTTGCGTAGGGTAATTATAGACAAAGTCCCGCAGAATAATTATTCGTTCTTAAAGCGATAAAATTGTAGAAAACACTGACCAGAAATTCTTTTCAGGAAAAGAAAGAAATAACATGTGTGTATAACACGGTAGTGAAACGCTAGATGAACAGTTATTCGAGAGTAGTAACAATATGGAATCTTTTGACGAACAATCAACTTCAGTAATGCCAACTGATAATGTGACATTAGCAGAAAATAATTTGTTTTTAAATACAACAGACGCTACACAGCCACAAATTACACGTAGGAGACATAATAGTTTCAGTAACGAAACCACTAAAATGGAGTCAATGTGACTCCATTACGTGCCGAAACAGATTCAAACCGTACACAGCTACACAATCTGCGTAGCAGATACCACAGTTTTGTTGACGATAAATTCCGAAACAACAGAAGAGGTGACACGATTACAATCCTCTGGGGGTGTTCCAATGAACACAGATGTACAACCGTTAGCAACGAATACAAATACACACAAGTCAATCCGAAACGGATACAATAATGGCATTTTTCTACAAATGAGACAAGACATGAATGAAAACTTTAACAGAATGGCACAAGAATCAGCAGACCTAAAAAACGAAATCAAGGCAGAACGCAAACACACAGATCAAAAATTAGACAAAATGTACCAAAATCTAAAACACGAAGTTAAAGTAGAAATTCAAGCAGACACTGAAAGATGTTCTCAATCAAACCAAGAATTACACGCCAAGATTTAAGAAAAAACAAGAAGCACTCACAGTTAGCATACGAGAAACAATGACAGAGAACCTTTCTAAAAAAAACGCTCACATTGATGAACGTTTTAAAAATCCCACATAACACTGTTTGATACGTCACCGCAAACTGGTGCGATAGCAGGATAAAGAACGAAAAGAACTATTACAAACAATTACTAAATAGCGACCGGACGACAAAACGAAAGTGTTTGCTCATGGAAAAACTTAGGTGGACATTCACATACTCTCGATTTCGGAAGAAATCGAAACGGTTAAGGAGACAAATATTCAAATACAAGAGAGGCTCACGGAAATCCAATCACACACGATTGAGGCGAAAATTTCTACAGACACTGAAATCCAGAATATTAGGGATAAATTAACAAAAGAAGTTCTGACACTAACTTACTAAATATAACACATTGAAATCAATCAAGACTCAAAAGATTTGAAAACAGATTTTAAGAAACGAAATCGTAAATTATGAAACGAATTAACAGAAAAGATCAACGAACTCACTACAAGAATAGACCTGTTAGATACTAACAATGACGGTAAATCAGATGATACTACACCAGTCTCACTTCAAAAGGTTTCTGATAGTGAAGATATGCAAATTACAAATATGCAACAAACAATCACAGACCTAGGGTCACGTAATAATTTGTTACATCTATAAATCAGTTCTTTACAGCTAAGGATAGCTGACACACAAGAAACAACTGCAAACAATCAATTTCAACCGAACACACACAATTACGACATGCCTGAGATGCACAATACATATAATGTCGGTAGACTTCAGAGAGTAAGAGATCTTCACCAGGCAGAGAGACACACAAATTCATATTCACAACATTACGAAAATAATTGCACACAAAGACATGACGGTTTCGACCACAAGCATTTCCTTTCAGTGAGAAAGTTTAAAACATTTAAAAATTACAGGACGCAAATACATCCACTGGAGTGGATGGATCCAACAATTCAATGCGGCACTCCCACCACCATGGCCAGTTCAACATAAGCTAGAATTTATTATTAATTTTCTTAGAGAGGAACCAGCGAGAAGAATGCAACCAATTGCTAGATAGTGTTTTTCAGTAGAAGGATTCCAGGAAGCATTTCTAGCAGCATATTAGTTAGATATCACACTGAGTGGCATTAAAGATCGGCTAATTAGTCTGCCAAATTTAAAGAATTCTACTTGCCCAACTATCACACAATTTTTCGAGTATATGGCTGCACCAAACCAATACCTCAATGAGCCACACAGTCAATCCGCAGTAATACAGCTGTGTATTTCAAAACTCCACAGAGCATTAAAAGTGTCATTATTAACAGGCCAGCAAAAGGACAGCTTGTACGCATCTAGAGACATCCTGCAATTGCTAGACGCACACCAGGCAGATTGTGCGAATGTCAGTAAGATCTTTTCACGACATAACGGAAACCAGACAAACAATGCTAATTTTTAGCAAACACGATGTGGCAATAATAATTGTAACAAAGGCTTTCGTAGCGAAAATGAAAATTTTAATCGAGAACACTCAGGGATTTAATGAACAGCAGTATAACAACAATGTACATTACAATTCAAGACAGCAACAAAGCCATCCAAATGACACGACACATACATGACAGGAAATGCTGAAATGGTCAAACTTCCACATGACTCACCGCCCAGAAGATGGGACAGGTGCAAGCAATAACACGGGTCAGCAGCAAAATACGCAAAACGAAAAGAGACAGCCTTTTCAGAGAAACACGCTTGCCTCGCCGAATAACCACAGTTATAACGACAAAAGGAGAGAAAACGAACACCGACCGCAAAACACATTCTACAATGATAATTTTCATAGAAATTCAGACAGTGCACAGCAACCAAGTCATCGTATGAATGTAACAGACACAAGATTTCATCCACCACCTACCGCTAATAATCAAAACGGTAGAAGAGTACAGCTCATAGAAAACACACAACATTCCCCAACAGAAAATTAAATATCAGAATATTTATGACCAGAGATAGCTTGTGATGAATCTCTAAATGACGATACTATGGATAAGGACAGAGAAAAAATAAAAACAGAGAATGTCATTACATTCGACGATGTGCGAGACAATTAGTTACACGAAAAACCGATAATGCAGAAAACTATATGCCACCAAACAATCCTGATAAATTTAAAGTCACTAAATATTTAAGCAATAACTGATTCAGGCTCACCAATATTCGTAATTATTGAACACACATTTAACAGATGCAACAGCAATAATGATTACCCAGTATTCCTGCTACACAAAACTATAGTTAAGGGAGCATTTCCCGGAAAAAGCATTGAATTCAAAAGACAGACACCATTAAGGTTAGTTTTTGCAGGGCAAACTTCCCACAATAACTGTTCGATAGTTCCACATTTAACAACTGATATAATATTATGAATGAATTTTCTCGTACAGTACGACGCAAAGATTAACTTTAAATCGTCATACCTAACATTACAGAAGGACGACAGTGAAGTGGTAGTGAGAGTTCAAAACACAGTATCCTCAGAAGAACAAAATATGCACAGCATCGAGATTATTGCAGATTCTAAAGATAACAATTATTATCTCACACTATACATGAATACAAATAATAACGACATGGCAGAGGAACAGGAGTATAATGTATTAGAGACAGTTACACCCAAGGTTAGAGACAGTATAGCAAAAGCCGACACAGAACGCACAGAATTAGAATATATTTTTGTGCAAAGTAGACAGATTTTAACAGTGTTCCAGGAACGATGACAGGATTTATGTACGAATTTCAGGTAAAACACTATCCAATCCCGCATATACACACAGAAGCAGTTAAGAAAGAGTTACGAGCAATTATTGATCAGGGACTAATTGAACCAGCAGCAAGCCAATATATGAATCCATTACATATCGTTGAAACGAATTGATCACTCCATTTAGTTTTAGATTGACGTCAGGTTAATGAAATAATCATTACAGAAACTGACCAACCACAGACGTTAGAAGATTTACTGCAAAAGTTTCATTGCACCTCTATATATACCACCCTCGATCTCAAATCATGATTTTGGCAAATGTAGTTGCATCCAAATTACCGAAAGTTACGGCATTCCTTTGCTTTGGTGAATGTTATCAATTTTGTAAACTTCCGTTTGGACTAACGATTTCATCTGCAGCCTTTATACGAGGGGTGAATACAATTCTCGCACAGGATCTTAAAAACTAAATTACTACATGTGTAGATGACATTCTAATCGCAACAGAAACCTGGGAACAGCACTACCACACTCTTCAACAATTACTGAATACATTCGAACAGAATGGTGTAACTATAAACCTCCGTAAATCTGAATCTGGAAAAGCCTCAATAAAACTTCTAGGTCATATCATTTCACAAACAGGCACTGCACCAGACTCCGACAAATTGCAATCATTGAAAGATATCGACGTGCCAACAAATAAGAAGGGACTACTGAGCTATTTAGACCTTATTAATTATTTTAAAAAATTCATTCATTATGAAGCATTAGACACACCCTTGCTAAACCAGCTCACAAGTAAAAACACTATTAGTCATGGAATGAAGCTGAATTCGAGAATTTGAAAGAAGCTTTACTAAGGGCACATTTGTTGTCAAATCCTGACCCTACACAAAACTTTTCCAGATGGTTCAGCTACAAGACTAGGAGTACATATGGTCCAAGACGTAGAGAAGGTAAGAAGATCGTTAAACATATTGCATTTGCAAGCAGGATACTTTCTCCAGCAGAGCGCAGTTATTCTGTAACAGAATTAGAGACGCTATGCGTAATATGGGCATTTAAGAGATTCCGTCATTATCTATATGGAAGACACACCACAGTATATACCGATCACCTAGCAATCCAGTTTTTATTATGAGCAAAACTTATGCGTGATAGATTAAGCTGTTGGAAATGATATCCACAAGAGTTCGACTTTACTATTGTACACATTTCAGGCACGCAGAATATTGTTGGTGACGCACTATCGAGATCTATACACCATAAACGACTAGAGAAAGAAAATACCTTCTGCCACTACAACCATAGTATTATGTATATCAAACAAGTAGCTTTCGAAAACTTTCTGTCATCAGCATTACAGGACATAGAGAGAGAACAGCAGAAAGATGAAACATTAAAGAGATTGTAGCGGTTTAGCGAGACAAGAGCAACGCAAAAATCAGACATAATTACACTATACATGAAAATACTCTGTTTATTCGGTCATACCCAGACGGCAACAATTGGCTTTTATGCGTTCCAGAAGGAATCAGCAACAAATTGATATGGTATACACACATAAGCTATGCACATTACGGAGCTAAGAAATGCTTTCGAATTCTTCCACAAAATTGTCACTTCAACAATATGGAAAAACACATTTGCAAAGTTATAGCATCCTGCAAAAAGAAATCCTGCAGAAAGCCAAATCATCAACAGTATCACATATTCCACCACTGTATCCCATCATACCGGTTAAGTTAAGACACATGGCAGTAGTAGATCTTTTCGGTCAAATCTGCAGAACAAGTAAAGGTTATAGTTATATTCCAGTAGATGTAGAACTGACATCCAAATTTGTAACATTTTCTCCATTAAGGAAAGCAACAGCTAGATCAGTATCAATAGCATTTGTAAGAGATTATCTATCAATAGTAGGACATGTACAGAAGGTTATTTCAGATAACGGACCACAGTTTAGGTTAGAGATATGGAAAACAAATGTTAGAGAGTAAGAACATAACACAAATTTACATATCAATATATCACAGTTCTTCTAATCCGTCGGAAAGAATAATGAAAGAGATCGGGAAACTATGTAGAATTTATTGTCACAGAAAGCATACAACATGGGACGAATACATTTCACAGTTTCAGGAAGTAATAAATGCAATACCTAATGAGTCAACGATGCTCTCACCAGCTGTAAAATTGACGAATAAAGACCCACCGAATAAACTTACTGACATGAATACTTTTCCAAAGAAGCGTAGACTTCGTCATTGTGAGATAACAGACATGGCACTAGCGAACCTAAGGTGCTAGTCCGTACCTATTATCTGTCACTGAAAGGGAAGAAGCAATGAAAAAAATTTTAACTTCTATATGCAGGACAGAATTCTAAATATTCCGCACACTAATGTAGTACACCTTGAGACACTCAGAACCAAAAAATCGAGAGGAAACAATCATATATCGAATGTAAAGAAATTCATAAAATAGAAAAACCTTCTTACAGGGATACATATAGACAGAGTATAACAATGAGCTTTCTGACACATTTCAGCAATCCCAAACACAGTGAGCTACTAATGGGTTATTTACTTGCACAACAGGTCACCTCGACTCGACCGCAGATAAATACACTGAACATTACTAGCAGTCTTAGAAACGTTCTCGCAAGACATTTATTTCACATTATGTAAGGTAAGTGAGGCCATTAACAGGACTACTTTGAGAGTAAATGTGTAACACGTACAAATGATTTTCATACAGTAGTAGCAATTAAATGTATTCTTTAACCCGTGCGTGGAGCATTGTTCTCATTGTTTACCAAAATAAACGTGTTTTTAATTATGAAATAAGTATTGAATATGGAGAAATATGGATAAATGCTTCACTGGTCATGCCGAGAGCTGACGCGGTTTTCCAGATGCAGAGTGATGCTGATGTCATGCCGTGCACTGATGATTATTAACCATGAATATTTTATTATAGGTAATGCCATGAGCTGATAATTATTAAAAGTGAATATTTTATTATAGGCTATGAAGAGAGATGACACGAGGTACAAAGGAGAGAGGAGAATGAAGATGATAGTATGTAATGAATATAGTTTAGCAATTGTTTATTTTAACAACAGGTGCACAACGCAGCCCAGCACTATGGATGGAGAAACCACATTAAACTGCTTACTAAATGTACTTAGCTATTAAAAAAAATCTGCATTGAACATAATACCTTTTATATCAGATACATACACAGGAAAAGCAGATCACTCATAATGTCAGTTTACCGATTCTCACTCTGCGGAAAAATGCAAATTTTTTCTCTTAAGTAACAATGATGATGTGTGCTACACAACTCAAACATAATATATAGTGGACTGACAATATGACTCGTAACTGACGACCACATTACCTAACATACTGAAGTCACAGAAAGTGTGATAGATTGTCAAAATGTGGTTTCATATTTCAAAAACTTTGAATTCACATCCTGTGAAGTAATATAACAGTGTCTTTATGTAATTATGTACATGAACACCAGATTATGGTTTATTTAGATGAAATGTATCTTCTAAAGTCACAGAAAGTGACATAGTTTTTGTAAAGGTAACTGTATATTTTATTTAAAATGTTGATGCCTAAAATGTACTACTAAATTCCACTTACAGGAATATTTGTTTATGTTATTGACTGTCACGTAATGCCATATGTACAGTAGGCTGAATTCATTACAGATGGAAAATGTGTTTTTTATGTAATCGTTTAAAACTATAAAGTTTTCTACAGTCACACAAGGCGACATATTTTGTCCTTTTAAACGTAAAATAAATAATTTTTACGAGCACATAGGAAAGAGATTTTGTAAAATTTGGTAATAACGGTATCAAACATATCTGTGATCCTTTTGACAAAATGATTATACTTGTATCCTAATTCCAGTGCATCCCCATGGTTATGGAGCACAAATGAAGTGAATAGTGAACCACGTTACTTCAATCTACAATGTTTTCTATGAGGTGTTGGCTAACCAAGATGCACACTACAGTCATGATATACGTTACTATGTGCTTGCATACCAAGATGCACACCAAAACTACTAATGGACAATTGAGTTGGAACTTGTACCTGATGTAGCTGCTGCAACTCAGGAAATTCGAGGATGAACTTAGTTTTGGTTACACTAAAACTATCGATCAAAGAGACGACGGAATCACATGGCGAAACCTAGTGTTGTGCTATGTGAGGGAAAGAAACTGACTTTTAGTGTGCATTCACAGACACTTGCCAGTGCTTTGACCATGCTATCTAATTCCTTTTCTTTTCCTTTCCTTGAATAAGGTACTAATAGATGCTAATTTTACCAGAGAAAGAAATTATAATGAAAAATAGACAATGTTATAATTTTTTGCCATCCATTACTTTTAGAAATATAAATAAATTTTACTACCTGATGTACACTTTCCAATTACTGACTCATATTAATTGTATATTTTGATGTATAATGTTTTGAATATTCTCTTTGTTAGACATAGGAAAACAAATTCTTATGATAGTGTAAGTATGTGCTCCGTTGAAAGTAATATTCTATCATTAACTTACTTATTACTACACATTTTTCTATAATAAAATTTTCTCCTCACTTCAAGTCAAAATTACTTAACGCCATAGGAAAATTTTAAGGAAATCCATTGGAGGGTTATGTAAGACGTGTATATTTCTATTGTCTATTGTCAAACCATAATTTATGAAAGATGTTTATATGTTATTAATAGGATTAAGTAGGAATAATTAATATTTGACCTGTTGGAAATAATTGTGGTAGCAGGGAATGTCTGCACCAAAGTATTGTTGGCAAGAGAGACCGCACATTGATATAATTTTAAAAAGGGCGGGAGAAACGGTGTGTGGATACATTTTAAGAAAAGAGGCGAAAAGAACGTGCATTGATACATTTTATAATGGTAGCAGGCATTGTCTGCACCAGAAAGCAGTGCTGGCAGGATATATCGCTCTTTAACTTTCGTAGGAAAACATTAGTAAGAGAGATGTGAAGCGAGCCGGTAGCAGGTCTGAAGCGAGAGATTGAGGAGAGTGGTGTACCTGCGAGCCGCCAGCTTTGATTTACAAGAGATTATGAAAGGATATACGGAGACACCAGCTAACTGTTACCATAAGAGGAACTAATATTATTGAATTATTTCTTTTTATAAACTCAAGACTACTGAAGGTATGTTTGCGCAATACTAGTTGTACGATTATTATAAAAAGTAAGTCCCATTTCAACGTTTGTAAAATCATTTCATTCAGAATATTACTAATTTTTGCCAGCAGTACTGCAATACTCATTATAAGCCATCCCAAAAACCTTCAAGAGTATTATTAATTTTTGCCAGCAATATTGCATTACTGATTATAATCCATTCCAAAAACATCATCGTAAAACTTTGCAAAATTTTATTATTGTCAAAAAAAAGAGTTTAACTATGAATTATGTAACTTCAGTAAAATTAATTAAAGAATAACGTCAGCTCTGCTATTAAAGAATAACATCAGCTTTGGTAATAAATACAGCCACTTATTATGGCAGCCCACCAGCAGCTAATAGAGCACAGTAAATGAGCTTAATTATATTCTTGTCATAGTTCGATGAAGCAGTTAGATGACCATCCAGTAACAGTAAAAAATGGTAAGAAATAGTTTTGGGTTATTGCAGGTAGTGACCGAGGGCCCGGACGACGACACATTGTATGTTTCATCGAAGTAATCAGAAAATAGCATATAATAAGCAGCATTTAAATTTGTATGCGAAGATTGAGAAAGAGATTAATTTCAAAGGGAAGATTTCGTTTCTTATTATTAAGCAAGAGGCCGAAACCTTAAGGGTTTTTGTAAAAGGGAAGGTTACGTAACAAAAGAGATATAGAGGAGATGGTTATTGCGTAACAAAAGAGATATAGAGGAGACGGGACGTTTCAACAAAAGAGATATATTGGAGACAGGAACGTTTCAATGGATAGACGAACACTGCAATTAGATTGGCAGCTAATTCAATACTTCTGCAGGTCATGATGCTCGTCTGTATTTATGTAAAAAGAATTACAGCGTGTGTTACAGAAAAACTGAAATATTTAAAAGCGTGTGTAAACTTGAAGTTGCGAAGAAATCAGTACAACAATCGACGAAATCTGTCATTTTTGCGGTGATGTTTTGGTCGACGTCCAAAAATGTTTTCATTTTAGCAGTATTAATCCCTTTGTTTCACAGAGTATGTACCGCATTTGCAGTGGCATGGCAGAAAGCTAAATATGACGTTTTTAGCCACATCATAAGCTGCGGAATTGTGTGTGTTTATTGCAGGCAGTGACGTGTTGCAATTAGTCATCAGATACAGCTCAGTGGAAGAAAATTCCGAGTGCAGATATGAATATTTACTCGGGGTCGGCCCACGGTGAGAACATAAGCCATAAGTCCACTATCCACTGAAGGCTTCATGCTACTCTGAAAGATGTGCTTTACCGTCCCAACTATTTCATTTAAACACTAGAAAGACAGGGGTGTATAGTTTTAAGTAACAAAATTATTTCATATAGTCTTGTCATTTTCATATCCGTAATTCCAGAGAAAGCGACTTCATCGTCAGTTGGGTGGTTGCTATAATTCTATTGACATAAATTTATGTGATTGCGGCCTGACTTTAAATGATTAGGTTTGTGGGATTGTAGAAAGTAGTTAAATTTTATGTTGCGTGAGCACAGTCATATTCTATACCACATGCACATTGATTTAAGAGTAAGAAGAGAAATATCAGAGCAAATCTTGTTATTAAATGAATATAATAAGTTTAATAACAATTCTCTAATACATCACGGACACTTCATATCACGCGATACCTTAGTGAATCGTATTTGAACATGGACACCTCGATCGCTTGAGGTGAAGGCAGAGATTGTTAAATTATAACGCCAGTAATAAAAATGCTTGTAGCTAGATAGAAGAGTAATAAAATACATTTTATGGTGATTTGAAAAGCGAGAGTCCCACAGTATTAATAATTCAGTAGCATTCCCATTTTCCTGCTTTGTTTATTTGATATGAACAAAAGTTTAAATTAAGGTTGAAGAGGTCCACCAGTGGACATCACCCACAGTGAATCTGGCATGGTTAACGTAGATACAGAGTGCTCCAAGAAACATTTACGTCTCTGGCTTCGAATTAAAAAATAATACACCACTGCGTGACAGATAATAGAACCGCGCGACCGCTACGGTCGCAGGTTCAAATTCTGCTTCCGGTATGGATGTGTGTGATGTCCTTAGGTTAGTTAGGTTTACGTAGTTCTAAGTTCTAGGGGACTGATGACCCCAGCTGTTAAGTCCCTTAGTGCTCAGAGCCATTTGAACCATTATGAACAGATAACAAGAAACAGAAGTAAAATTGTTGACAGGAAATTGATTTATGAAATACCGCAAAGGGAGAGCCATGTTTGGACTTGTGATAGTTCCCAAACCTAACGCCGCATCGTAACGGAGGATGTTGCCTTATGGCACCTGTAAGACATTAATATTATAGAGTAGGACACACTAGTTAAAAGAGTAATCATACGTAGGACCAATGAAAATTTGCCTGAATTCACTTTTCTGAAACCCTAAGATAGGAACAAGTAATGGAAGCTTCACAGAACCATTTTTTTGTCCCAAAATTTGGCTAGTCTCCTCTCAATGTTACGGAGATGCTGCGGTCAGCCAATGAGCGCAGAAATGTATTTCTGCTCGTAAATGTAAATATCAAACACAAGTTTCGATTTAACTGTCAACCACTTCTTATATTAATGTTTCTTGATATTGTAACTATGAAATAGTTATCAACTTAATGTCAAGAGGAGAGAGAATTTCGTGTAAAATTACCACTGAAGTAGTCACTGTTTTAGATACTAGAAGTACGGGAAGATTTAGCAAAATTTATATAGATAACTAAAGTCTTATGTTTTCTGTTCGTCAGACAGAGGGAAAACATATAAATCGAACATAAGGAGGAATAGCAGTGCAGATAATGAAATAAAAGATCCATTCACAGAAGACAGAAAGTTGTAGGGTGGTCTAAGGCTGGATACTACAAAAGGGGTTATAAAAAATAAATAAATTGGTATAGCCTTAGATCTCGAAATAGGGAAGTAAACTAAATATCAGGCGTTTTTTAAATGACGCGTATAGTGTATGTACTTTTTTCTAAGGCGATCATCGGATTTAGATACATTTCTTCTCTTTATATTTGAAGCATCTGGCAGAGATTCGAAGATATGTGCAGCCAAGGAAGACTAAACACGAACTGTTACGATGAAGCTGCGATCCAGGTACGTCCTAGGAGGTACCGAACAGGACACTACCAATGTGTGGCTACACAGGTAGACAATGGAAATCGCAATCTGTCCGAATTATTTGCGGTCCACTGGAGCGTAAAGTCGGGATCGGGAGCCGCCTCAGCGGAAAAACAGTGAGGCATTTGGAGCGGCTGGTATCCGAATGCCTGAGGTAATTACTGCAGCTGGCGAGAGGGTGTGGGACTGCCGCATGAGGCCGCAAACGCTGCCTCCGAAGCGACCGGAGGATTATGCCGTTCGCATTGCTACAGTTGGTCTCCTTCTACACTTGCGGACCGCGTAAGCGAAGTGTTATTCATTTTAAACCTTAATTGCAACTGTTACGTGATTAAGCGTGGTTTTCGACGCAAGGTAACCAACTATTCTAAATTATGTAGAAGTACACTGTATTACCACAAATTAGTGATAAATTCTAGCTCACGCATTATATTTATACTTTCACAACAGGGAGTATATTACCTGGTAAGAGAGATAATGCTATGTAGTTTGGGTTACCACTTTAATCTACAGATCTTAATGGGAATATTTGAAGCACATTTCTCCCCATCAAAATGGCAGGTCACGCACTAAAGACATTCCCTGTACATTTCATGACTGTTCATTCAACTGTACGTACATTGCTATTATACGATAAGTTTCTGTTTACCCGCAAACGCGTGAGAGAGAGCGAATAATGTAGCCGGGTCATGCTGACCTACATTAAGCAATTTCACGACAGCAGCCGTTAAAGGAACAGCGAAACTAAAAACCAATACTAACTCGCCTCCTCATTTGAAGGACGTTATGAATGTCGTCATTCTAAGGAATTAAATCACTTATCCTTCGTTTGGTTTAGTAGCTACAGGTTGGCGTTCATGGTCGTATCAGCCTGAGCACATAGATCGAGCTTCGTGATACATAAGGAGCAGGTATTATACTTTATGACACATAAGTACTGAGTGACTATAATTGAAGTACAGGTACCTACATAGTTCCAGCGCTGGACATAATTATCGTATAGCAGCGAAACTTGGTGGAATTCCAATGCATTAATACAGAATTAGTTCCAGTTTTGGACACAAGGTACAAATCTTTCGCTATACATCTCGCCGACGTCTCCGGTGCTTGTACTGAAGAAACTGTATAAGGGGCTGTTAATAACAACACCGTAATTATGGTTTCCTCAATTGTGTAACATTGAATGCAGATGTCATTTAAGTACGTATTTAGTTACATATGGAAACGTGTTATACGTCTTTGTTGTATTCGCAGATCCGAATTGGAACTTGGTGTCAAAAATTGGGACTAAATTTTTCCAGCACAAACCAATTCCATATAATCGCATTACAATATATACTAAGTCTTCCTGCAACACGATAATTACAGGCCATATTGGACCCTTGGGAGTAGCTGTAGGTTAATTGTAATCACGCGTTCAAGCAAAGCAACATGATTTCATTTTCCGTTGTTGACATGTATTCTCGAGTCATAGCTATGGACACTGTAAAATAATAGTTGGATCGTTCAAAAAACTTGGGGTAAGGCAAACGAGTGAAGTGCTCGACAATCGCCGATGATCAACAGGTGCACAACCTTTCATTTTATTGGCAAACCTGTAGCAATTAAACGCTACAAATACAAAACCTCGGTTCGATTGGAAATTCTGGAAATGTAACACAGACAAACACACGCACACACACACACACACACACATACACAATGTGCAATCACTAGGGCTACCAAACGACCAAAGATGGCCGACATCAGAACTGAAAAACAGTAATCAATGGCCGATGTAGAATTAACTCTAAAAAACGGCGTGAGCACTATGGAACTTAATATCTATGGTCATCAGTCCCCTAGAACTATTTAAACCTAACTAACCTAAGGACATCACACAACACCCAGTCTTCACGAGGCAGAGAAAATCCCTGACCCTGCCGGGAATCGAACCTGGCAACCCGGGCGCGGGAAGCGAGAACGCACGACCAGGAGCTGCGGACGGAATTAACTCTGTCGCTCTGTTTACTAACATGGGAGAGAGCAGAAATCCAACCAGAAAATTGCGCTTGGATTTCTGTGAAAAAGTCCATCTCTGCTGCATGCTAAATTAATTTCAACTGATTCCTCAATAATACTAGCCCGGTACTTGGAATGGCAAACCAGAAGCTCTGCGTTATAGCATTTTATAAGACGTCGGGTGCCGAGAGAGTGTTCTGCAACCGCAGAGTTGCTCAGCTGTGTGAGCTTGTGTGATGCTTTTGTTCAGTACACCAATCCTCCACATTCCTGATAATTTTCCCAAGCATAATGATAGACCCTCGCCTTACGCATGCCAACATAACCAATTACAGAACCGAAAAGGGCCCTAACAGATGAGGCCGAAAGACACATTTCATACTAAATTTCCGTAATGTGGAACCTGATCTGTTCGAATTGCTTCCTACTTAAGACTAAAAGATCATAGACTTCGTTGTGATCTCGGTATTATCAAGTCTGATCCGGTGCACGATTAGTCGATAGCACAATGCATGTCTGATCTCTCTTCCACTATAACCATTCTGACGAAATATGACTTCAAGATGGGCTAACAGAGCTGAGAAACTCTCAGGGGCTGAGATGACCTGGGCCTATGAACCATGTACGAAGTACTGTTCACGTTGAACCAGATGGTGACAACTATTCGCCAAGTGGGTCCCAACCTTTCTGAGATCATTACCCTCAACTGCAATGAGAAGTTAGCTAGTACACATCACCCCTCCGCCCCACATGCACACACCTCTTCGCCCCCTCATCCATTGTCAACAATGGAACCAAGTTCTACTTTAGAATGAAAAACAATTCTCCTCAGGCACTTCCATTTTCAAAATGATGAAAGATAAATTAACAATCGTTTGTGTGGGTGTTTATGTTAAAATATGAACTGATGCTTCAATGAGACAAATCATACTGTTTATTTCTAAAAACATTTTTCTAGTTCTCAGAAAAGAAAGATAGACGCTTGTTACTAAATATGCTTCCCTTTACACTACTCTTATCTACAGTGTGGTTACACAGTTAACACAATTTATTTCACTTGTCGTATTTCGCTGTGGTTCATGGTGTGGGTTCGTGTAGTCATGTCTTAGTTCATGAACCACGGGCGACATATAAGTGGCCGAGTAAGTGGTGCCGATAGTCGGGATACCAGTTACTTTGTAATAAGGCCGGGCATCTCGGACATACTCTGAGTCGTGGTCACCTTTGTGCTCATACGGCAAAGACTACCAAATCCACCTGTTACACTCCTGGAAATGGAAAAAAGAACACATTGACACCGGTGTGTCAGACCCACCATACTTGCTCCAAACACTGCGAGAGGGCTGTACAAGCAATGCTCACACGCACGGCACAGCGGACACACCAGCAACCGTGGAGTTGGCCGTGGAATGGGGCTAGCTGCGCAGCATTTGTGCACCGCCGCCGTCAGTGTCAGCCAGTTTGCCGTGGCATACGGAGCTCCATCGCAGTCTTTAACACTGGTAGCATGCCGCGACAGCGTGGACGTGAACCGTATGTGCATTTGACGGACTTTGAGCGAGGGCGTATAGTGGGTGTGAGGGAGGCCGGGTGGACGTACCGCGGAATTGCTCAACACGTGGGGCGTGACGTCTCCACAGTACATCGACGTTGTCGCCAGTGGTCGGCGGAAGGTGCACGTGCCCGTCGACCTGGGACCGGACCGCAGCAATGCACGGATGCACACCAAGACCGTAGGATCCTACGCAGTGCCGTAGGGGACCGCACCGCCACTTCCCAGCAAATTAGGGACACTGTTGCTCCTGGGGTATGGGCGAAGACCATTCGCAACCGTCTCCATGAAGCTGGGCTACGGTCCAGCAGACCGTTAGGCCGTCTTCCGCTCACGCCCCAACATCGTACAGCCCGCCTCCAGTGGCGTCGCGACAGGCGTGAATGGAGGGACGAATGGAGACGTGTCGTCTTCAGCGATGAGAGTCGCTTCTGCCTGGGTGCCAATGATGGTCGTATGCGTGTTTGGCGCCGTGCAGGTGAGCGCCACAATCAGGACTGCATACGACCGAGACACACAGGGCCAACACCGGGCATCATGGTGTGGGGAGCGATCTCCAACACTGGCCGTACACCTCTGGTGATCGTCGAGGGGACACTGAATAGTGCACGGTACATCCAAAGCGTCATCGAACCCATCGTTCTACCATTCCTAGACCGCCAAGGGAACTTGCTGTTCCAACAGGACAATGCATGTCCGCATGTATCCCGTGCCACTCAACATGCTCTAGAAAGTGTAAGTCAACTACCCTGACCAGCAAGATCTCCGGATCTGTCCCTCATTGAGCATGTTTGGGACTGCATGAAGCGTCGTCTCACGTGGTCTGCACGTCCAGCACTAACGCTGGTCCAACTGAGGCGCCAGGTGGAAATGGCATGGCAAGCCGCTCCACAGGACTATATCCTGCATCTCTACGATCGTCTCCATGGGAGAATAGCAGCCTGCATTGCTGCGAAAGGTGGATATACACTGTACTAGTGCCAACATTGTGCATGCTCTGTTGCCTGTGTCTATGTGCCTGTGGTTCTGTTAGTGTGATCGTGTGATGTATCTGACCCCAGGAATGTGTCAATAATATTCCCCTTCCTGGGACAATGAATTCACGATGTTCTTATTTCAATTTCCAGGAGTGTAGTTCCACAACCGTTAGGGGTAAAACTCATTGGGACTCGGGACAAGTAAGACTAGCAACCTGCTTCGCCGATACTTTAAATATGATGCTGGCAACAATCAGAGCAAAATGCCTCGGACCTTTCGAGGCGATGGAGTCCCACCTCCAACTGACAAACCAGGGACTCCTAAGAAATGACTTGGCAAACAAATGGTAACGAGATGGGGAGCTATTAATATCAATGGGAGCTACTCTGGGAAGAAGGTAGAGCTGGCAGAGGCTGCAAGTAAGATAGGGCTGGACGTTTTAGCTGTTAGTGACATTCGGGTAAGGGGTGAGAAAGAAGAGAAAGTGGGAGAATACAAGGTCTACCTGTTAGGAGTCAAAGCAGGAATAGCACAATGGGGTGTTGGGCTTTACATCAGGAAAGAAATGGAACCCAACGTAGTTGCAGTAAGGTATGTAAACGAACGACTGATGTGGATAGATTTGACAATGTCTAGCAAGAAAATTTGGATTGTGTCAGTATATTCGCATTGTGAAGGTACAGATCAAGATAAGATGGATAGTTTTTATGAGGCACTCAGTGATGTAGTTGTTAGAGTAAAGGACAAGGACAGTGTTCTGCTCATGGGTGATTTTAATGCTAGGATTGGAAATCGAACAGAAGGGTATGAAATGGTTATGGGTAAGTTTGGAGAGGATATGGAGGCCAACAGGAACTGGAAACAACTCTTGGATTTTTGTCCCAGTATGGGCTTAGTAATCACAAATTCCTTTTTTAAACATAAGAACATTCACCGGTATACTTGGGAAGGCAGGGGAATCACATCTGTCATTGACTATATAATAACAGATCAGGAATTCAGGAAGGCTGTGAGGGACACACGTATGAGGATAAGAGTGGAGAAACTTCAGGATAAGGAAATCAGGGCCAAGTAGATAACAGCGATCTCAGAAAGGTACCAGTTAGTTGAATGTAGTCAATTACAGTCACTGGAAAAGGAATGGACAAGGTACAGTGACACAGTACTAGAAATGGCTAAAGAATGTCTTGGAACAGTAGTGTGCAAAAGTAGCATGAAGCAAACAGCTTGGTGGAATGACACAGTCAAGGAGGCTTGTAAAAGGAAAAAGAAGGCGTATCAAAAATGGCTACATACTAGAACTCGGGTAGACAGAGAAAGTTATGTTGAAGAAAGAAACAAAGCCAAACTGATAATTGCAGCATCCAAGAAGAAATCTTGGGAAGACTTTGGAAACAGGTTGGAGACTATGGGTCAAGCTGCTGGAAAACCATTCTGGAGTGTAATTAGCAGTCTTCGAAAGGGAGGTAAGAAGGTAATGATAAGTATTTTGGACAGGTCAGGAAAACTGCAGATGAATCCTGTGGATGCCTTGGGCAGATGGAGGGAATATTGTGAAGAGTTGCTGAATGTAGGTGAAAATACGATCAGAAATGTTTCAGATTGCGAGGTACAATAGGATAGGAATGATGATGGAGATAGTATCACATTTGAGGAAGTTAAGAAAATGGTCAATAAATTGCAGTGCAATAAAGCAGCTGGGGCGGATGTAATTAAGTCGGAGCTCATCAAATACAGTGGAATGTCCGGTCTTAAATGGCTACACAGGATAATTGAAAGGGCCTGGGAGTCGGGACAGGTTCCATCAGACTGGACAAAAGCAGTAATTACACCAATCATTAAACATGGAAACAGAAAAGATTTTAACAACTACAGAGGTATCTCTTTAATCAGCGTTGTGGGTAAAATCTTCTCAGGTATTGTTGAAAGGAAAGTGCGAGTATTAGTTGAGGAACAATTGGATGAAAATCAGTGTGCGTTTAGGCCTCTTAGAGGGTGTCAGGACCAGATCATTAGTTTACGGCAAATAATGGAGAAGTGTTATGAGTGGAACAGGGAACTGTATCTATGCTTTATAGATCTAGAAAAGGCATATGACCGGGTTCCCAGGAGGAAGTTATTGCCTGTTCTACGAGATTATAGAATAGGAGGCAAACTTTTGCACGCAATTAACGGTCTTTACATGGATAGTCAGGCAGCAGTTAGAGTTGACAGTAAATTCAGTTCATGGTTCAGAGTAGCTTCAGGGGTAAGACAAGGCTGCAACCTGTCTCCACAGTTGTTCGTATTATTTATGGATCATATGTTGAAAACAATAGACTGGCTAGGTGAGATCAAGATATGTGAACACAAAATAAGCAGTCTTGCATATGTGGATGACTTAGTTGTGATGGCAGACTCGATTGAAAGTTTGCAAAGTAATATTTCAGAGCTAGATCAGAAATGTAAGGACTATGGTATGAAGATTAGCATCTCCAAAACGAAAGTAATGTCAGTGGGAAAGAAATATAAACGCATTGAGTGCCAAATAGGAGGAACAAAGATAGAACAGGTGGACGGTTTCAAGTACTTAGGATGCATATTCTCACAGGATGGCAACATAGTGAAAGAACTGGAAGCGAGGTGTAGCAAAGCTAATGCAGTGAGCGCTCATCTACGATCTACTCTCTTCTGCAAGAAGGAAGTCAGTACCAGTTATCTGTGCACCGTTCAATCTTTCGACCAACTTTGTTGTATGGGAGCGAAAGCTGGGTGGATTCAGGTTACGTTATCAACAAAGTTGAGGCTACGGATATGAAAGTAGCTAGGATGATAGCAGGTACTAGCAGATGGGAACAATGGCAGGAGAGTGTCCACAATGAGGAAATCAAAGAAAAACTGGGAATGAACTCTATAGATGTAGCAGTCAGGATGAAGAGGCTTAGATGGTGGGGTCATGTAAGACGCATGGGAGAAGCAAGGTTACCCAAGAGTCTCATGGGTTCAGCAGTAGAGGGTAGGAGGAGTCGGGGCAGACAAAGGAGAAGGTACCTGGATTCGGTTAAAATGATTTTGAAGTAATAGGTTTAACATCAGAAGAGGCACCAATGTTAGCACTGAATAGGGGATCATGGAGGAATTTTATAAGGGGGCTATGCTCCAGACTGTACGCTGAAAGGCATAATTAGTTTTAAATGATGATGATGAAGATGATGTCGTATTTCGCTGACAGGTCAGGCTAAGAACTGCGTCTAGCCATGAATCCAGCACCAGGAAACCAGACACTCTCCCCCCCCCCCAACTCCCCTCCCCACGCACTACAAGTGACCATCTACTGGCTAGCCAATTGCATGCAAGATAAGTTCCCCACCTTTCAGGCATCTGTTTCATAATGATTCGACTGTGTGTTGTCATATGCTGTCCAGTCGAAGCCGCAGCCTCATCCTCCACACGTTCTCCTCCACCACCACTCTGATGCATAGCCAGGGGCGTGCATTTGTGTGTACCTAGTGCTACACAAGTGTAGTCCCTGCAATCGCTTTTTCGTATTAGCGATTCCCAACTGTATTCACACAGTTCTGCTTCCTCCAATACATCTGCGCTTTTATGGGATCGATAGACAATGTACTTGGAATCCAACGTTTCAAGAGTGTCCTCACTTGGCAGCAAATTGCATGCAGTAGAGAAGTTGTGATTTGATGACATGACACTCATTTTCATGAACACACTTGATGACTGACTACACTGACAAGACACTTGTTGATTTATATAACTAATATGTATGAAAAAATTATTTTTTCGGAAGACTGATAGTATCACACACATGCGTGATGCCAGCGTCCGTAATTACTCATGCATAATGCTGTCTGTACATTCGAGTAGATCTCATGTGTTCAACTGATGAGAAGTTTGCACCAAGTAAAGAGGCATTTTATAAATCTATCTGCTGCAAACATCTACCAGAGAAACGCACTCATAACTCTCTGCACCAAGAATGGAAAAGTGTGATAGCGGAGGAGCATATGACTGTAGACAGGAGGAATATTGTTCAATAAATGATGAAGATGGTACTGAATGGCAAGAAGATTCATAACATTATATGGTCCAGAAGTTGCAGTAGGGGTTCATGCATCTGTTATTATTATTATAATTGTTGTTGTCATTATTACTATTATTGTTTGTCCATGATATTATATTTAGGTTCTTTGTTGCTATTACAACGCTAATGGAAATTTTCACAGCAACAGCATCAGCAATTAGAAGACTTATTGTATACAAATATGTTCCATAATCAATCAAATACTTGCTCTCTTAACTTTCAGTATTGGGTGCTGAGAAGCGCTTAGCAGCCATGGAGTGCGATTATTTTCAGCAGTTATGTAACAAATAATTATTGCTTAAACATATGTTCCTATCCCTGGTAGAAAGAACTGATGCTGACAGTAGCAACAACAGGCACGTGTAATGCTGTAAACAACTGTATCCTAGTAAGCAAATGTTTTGTTTGCAACTCACACACTTCCCATAATCACTTCCCATGCTCAGCGGTGAGCATATCACTTATCAGTCAGGTAGTCTGAAATATAGCTAGCATACAGCGTATATCATCATATCAGATATAACTGTGACAACAGTAGCCCCCTGAAACCCCTTCCTAAATGTTTCAACTGGACCAGCACAGATATGGCTAACTACAAATTTAGTACTAAAGGTAACGATACACCTGATCAAACAGCACTAGAGGTAGTCAACAGTACATATATATTTATAGTAGTCGATATGCATTTCACGCTCCCATTAGAAAAAAGTCAAAAGGTAACGATGTCCAGACCTATATCACAATTATCTGCTGCAAGGCAGTGTTAATAATAATGCCGAAGGTGATCAATGGGGAAAGGAAAACAAATATTCTTAACTAATAAACACTCTTCTTTGAAGTGGAAATAACTCTATGATACTGAGGACAGAGCTTTACCCGCAGATCCGCAGTATACAGATATCAGAGTAATATTATCCATGGATGAATGGTATTGACAATGAGATGTGTCAGTGCATATTAACCATGTTCTACGAAACATTAATTTTCTCTCAGTGACCGAATTGTCATAAAATTTCTGTATGGGACTTCCCTGGAATAGTTTAAATATTTAACAGCACAGAGCGCACTCATCTACAGGAGCAGGCCTAATGTATGAAAACTGCGCAATACGGCATGAGTCAGTGTCATATAAGGTGTCAGTCAAACACAGTGAATCTATGAGAGTTTGTCGAGTAATCTGCTGGAATCAGCTTGCCAAAGCCTCCACCAGCCGAAAGAATCCATAGTTCAGCTCAACAACGCCTCCTGTCCATCAATGGAGGTGGAGATGTATGACTGAAATTTACCAGATATGGCCATAGACTACGATCTGATTTAAATTTATTGATAAAACCACATATATGTAAGAGTTCATACAAGTTTAAAATCCATACATGTGTTATTGGTTACCCTGTAAAATTCCTGACATCCCAGTGTAAAGAAACAGTTACCACCACGACTGAGTGGATGAAACAGAATCATAATAAGTGTCTTGTAGTAAGCGATTGGTCCTGCAATAATGATGCTGGAATGAAGAAGAAGAAGAAAAAGAAGAACAAGAACAAGAATGCATGCTTACTCCCCAATAAGATACACACTTTCGCTATCTGCCCTTTAAGTTGTGAAATGCCTAATCTTGTTCTAACTCTGTTAACACATCTTGAGGGAGTCCGTTTCCAGCATGCATATTCTTTTTTTTTTTTGTTAAAAGCCCTGTTTCAGCCAAAATATCAGCTATTGCAGGCCATTTTACACGGTGTTGAGGGAGTAGCATACCAGACGTTCAACGAAAGCAACGATATTCTTCCACATGAAAACGTAAAGCCTAACTGCCTATTAATATTTCACAACACTGTATTGGAACATCAAGGTGAGATCCGGGGATATTTCAGCTTTTCTCGACGCCTGCAAGTCACTGTAGTTTTTATTTGAGCTAGAAATACCCGACGTTCCCAAACTACTTAGTGTGGAACAATGCAAACATTACTGTCCCTATCTAATAGGATACTCTCAGTTTGAAGCACGTTCACGAAGCAAATTACGAATTTGAATGAGGATCGATATGGACGAAACTTCGATAAGATTATGGATAAAGACAATGTATCAAAACATGCTTGAGACGGTGGACAAATGTACCATTTTGTACACTGGTTCAGATGGTGCAAGGCATATGCACGAATCCATTGAAAAAAAAAATTGAGGTAATCAACGGAAAATTAAAGAAACTTGAAAGTCTTGCTGAGGCCGAGGCTACACATGGAGAGATGCTAAATACTAGTAGAAAGCATCGTGAGCCATACGTCAATGAGGAAACTGAAGAGGTCAACAAAAAGAGATATGCATGGGTATATAGGGGATAACTGGGGCACCTGATCCCATCCACACCAGTAGTCTCAGAGTACATATGAGTTGTTCGCTATATCTAAAACGACTTACTATATACAACTATGTCGTGGACGAAGCGTAAAGATATCGAGCACAGAAGGCTAGGCGATGGAAATTCCGACTGTTAAATGTAGGTCAATTGCAACAAGATCAGTCTGTCTCTGAATTGTTTGGGCTAGTAACTGACAGTCATAAAGGGCTGTCACACTGTGTGGAATGAGGCACAAAAGAAGAAGAAGGAGATGTATAGGGAGTATGTTCTAAAAACGACTTCATCACACTTTTCAGCAACGCTGTGTTAGACAGAACGTATGGAGTCAGCTGTACAAAACCCTGTGTTTTAGGTAATAACCCAATATATTTAACTGAGCATGTAGTAAGAGTTCGGATAGAGAATTTGAAAGGTTGTCCTAATATTCTTCAAAATTTCGAAAGTCAAAAAGTGTATCCCAAAAGTGATAAAATAGTATGATGAAATATTACACATAACTAACGTAGATATGGAGGGCAACACCTCAGAAGGACGAGTGAAAGCCTCAAAGAGTGACAGATGCATGAATATAATTAAGTCACCCTTAGCAGCTGCTCAAGGCACAGGAAAAGGGTTGAAGTTCTCCAAACAGCGTATATGCCTTGTATAAGACGACGACCCACATAAATCATAGACCAAATATGACTACACAGAGCCCCATCTGTAAAAGGGAACACGGTTCACACGAACTAAATCTTATCAATCAAATCAGACCTTTGAGAATGGCACATCATTGGGTAATCGCAGAAATGGTTGTTCATGAGTTCCACAGGCTAAGACGCAAAACATTCCTGCCCAGACATGTCATAATGTGGTAAATGGGTGAATTATGACTGGCTGATTTCGCAGATATGCGAGATTGCTCACGATCAAATAAGGTTACAATTTTGTTCTAAGGGTCGTAAATGCACATTCCGTACTCGCTTGAGCTCTACCATCGGAGTAAAGATGGGATGAAGGTTTTACAACAATTCCTGCAGACAGGTTCGAATTGATGTTCTGACAGCCTTCTAACCGACCATGTGGCGAACTTTACAACTGGTATTTGAAAGCAGTATGGAGCGATATAGGATAATTCAGTGCTTGACATTCTCTCACTTAAAAGCTAGTATTGTTGAACGGTGCAATTGGTCGATCAAACCCAGTTGTGAAAGCAAGTTAACCTTTGACGATCATACAGATGGGAAATCAGTAAATCGTTCTGCGTCACATCAGTAACTAGTAAACTGCAGAACCCTTAATACAACTGAGAAGCAACATATTGATGCTTGTGACAATGGTCTACTAAATAAAGTCTAAAATCGCATTTTCATGGTGGATCCACGGAACCAGACGTTCATTGTAGCTGATTTGGGACGTCGGTCGAAGTACAACACTGTTTTGAGAAATCGTACCATCCAATGTGGTGAAAGTAAACGTATACAGTTTCCAAAGTAAATGTAATAGATTCCAAAGTGCAGCACATCCACTCAAAAACTTACATCTTAAAGAACGGTGATGGAGAAGGTATTGGATGGAGCTTTTACACCGAGGAGCCGACATGTTGCTTGTAGAGTGAGTCATAAGGCGACGGGAAGCCAAGGCGTATGTGAAGTAGCTCGGCGTGAGTTGGGTGAATGCTCGCAATTTGCTATATAACAGGACAAGCAAAGCGCAAGTAACGCACCATTGTGAAATGAATGTTAGAAAATTCATACGGGCTGTGGGCGGCATTATCAGGAACCTACCAATCGAACTTCATATCCCTGGTCACAATTTGTGTTCACCTGGAACGAAGTTGAAAAAACAACTAGCTCTAGAAACTAATGATTTCATATGTTTATGCTACGAATAAAAATCATCTTATTGTGGACAGAAAATTAGATGATTAAGCTACACAGATACGTCGAAAAGAGACCATTGCCACGGAAAATCATATTTCTGTATTCGTCGTCTATTAGTTAAAGCATACCAATCCTAAATTTGGTGCTGGAATAACTTTCAAGTAAATTATGAATGCAGCTCGATGCACGCAAAAAATTTTGATATGTACATAGTACGTTTAAAACATAGCATCCAATTAACAGTGGCAGTGGCAAAAGATGCGTTGATGGAGAAACGATCAAGAAACAGGCCTGTTAAACCTCAAATAGTTCTACCATCATCGAAGACTGCTTGATTAGTGCTATTTCTAATCCCAACATTTTCCATGATGTCAACCATTAGTTCTTTAGCAGAGGAAACTAACTCAAACAGTAAAGAATGCACTAAATGCCAAGATGTGACTTCCAGACGCTAAAAGAGATGATTTGACAACTGACATCATTACCATCAGTGAAGGACTATTGTTAAATCATGGAGGAAAGGACTTGAGGTATTCACAAAAAAAGTTTCGTAGCACTACTGCTGAGAAGGCCACTGACTAACATAGATGTAGTCAAAGTCGTCAGAAAACGCAAAATTTAAAGGTTTCACGGTGATTATGCAAGTTTAATTGCCAAAGACAATGCTCTAGTCCAATGTATGCTGGACTGAGCGTTTAGATGTTGTCGGAGGATATGAAACTCACTAGGTCACAGATGTTAATAAAACTTTTTATAGTTTTGAGACTACTTGCGCAGCTATGTCGTTACTTCATCGACAAGAACCAGGAGTTCTGCAACTTTCGGCGGTAATAAGACTTCAGTTTATATTGCTGCGGTGCTTAAAGTTGGAGGTTTCTCCTGATGACAGTTTCAAAAATAAGCCGTAGGCTTTCCGTTGCATTAGTGGAGGTCTAGATGCGACATAGTACACTTTAACTGTAGAAGAACTTCGTCTGCGTAATAAGCGAACTACTTACCCGCAATACATGTAGCAACGGGTAGTGTAGTATAGCAGTGATCGGTCTGGAACATACAGTAGTGTAGTTAATGTCACCGAGAAAAACGATAAGCAGTATCCAGAAAGCTCCTATGACACCGATACTTAAATGCATATATCAAATGATTTGTATAATGATTTGAGTTACGAGGAAACGTTAATGCGTTTAAAATAGACATAAGGGAAACAGAAAATATAGTGGACTTCAGCCACGGAGGTTCAGTAGAATTGTTACTTAGATACTCGAGGGTCCACTACTTGGCCATAGTACACTAAACTCTAGCTAATCCGATCCTCAGTAGTCCGGCTTCTCAGTAATCTGTCCAACATCCAGCCTCTAGTCTCCTACGCAGAAGTGACAGGTACTATAGAGAATTACCGTGTGCGACAAAGTTATTACTGAATTATTATGTAAAACAGTGCTATAATGTGTAAAATTGTGTCTTTCTGTACTGGTCAGTATCATAGTTTCTAGAGGGAAACACGTTATGCTTGATCCAAAGCGGTAACTCTAAATTAGAGAGACGTTGAATTAAGTTTTTCCACAGAAATCCATTGTTGATGAGTACAGTGCTGGACGAGAAACTACTTAAAGCAAACTTTAACTCACAAACATATATGCCAAAGCGTGCTGGAAAATTACGATTAAAATGACGAAGGATATGACATAGGAGGAGAGAAGATGAAAATTTCTCGCACTGCTTGTGCTGAAACTGCTGACATATTCTTGTAGTACATTATGTATTAATCATAAATATGCTATGCCATGTAGTGCATGTAAAGGCATTGTTAGATAAAGCATAATGCCCTTGCGTGTCATTATTGTGACAACTAAAAATTTGGAACGTGTGTCATAATGAGTGATACTACTGTATATTTACACACAAGGACTAAGCTTTTTTACGAAACTGAAAGTTTCTTTGGATTTTGTCATATAAGGCCCTTTGTGTTTACACTAAAGGTGAGACACATTCAATAATCCAGAACCTGCACTAATCTGGTACCAGTATATACAAGGATTGACCAGATTAGTAGGAATATAATGCACTGATAAAACTTACAAATCGAATCAGCAAGTGGGTATTTTGACTGGTACGATTCGTGTTGGGTGTAACATAGTGACGAACTGATGCCTTAACGACAGATTAGTCCATACTTTATGTGCAATTATTACTATCTGATAAGACTTCAGAGGTTTCCAGCAATCCAGTGGACCTCCCAGTTACTGTCCAGACATTAGAGGGTATCGAGCTGAATATCAAACATCTGAACGGGAATCTAATCGATTTTCGCAATGATGAAATAATAGAGTGTCCTTATCTGAAGCAGCGTTATGCGTATAAATTATAAATACAAATGCACAAGCATCAGTATACCACTTTGCAGCGGACGTAGAACGTGGCAACTCGCAAGGACAAAAATTTTTTTATATCCATAGGGGTGAAACTTTAAATGATGTACCTCAATATAACAGCTCCAGTCCAATACGAAGAGTGTCTTACCGGTCAGAATTTTTTTCTCACAAACTATTTGCATTAGAAATGTTTAATAATAATGATGAGATACGAATTATTATACTACATCAACATTGTTTGACAATTATGAACGATACCATAGTGTATATTGAGGGGTATTTACACCTAAGGACATATCATTAGCTATGTTATTGGACTTTAGATGCAACGTCTTCGCCTCTCTGTTTCAAGAAGCAAAATACGCACTTAGTGGTGTTGAATCGAAAGCAGCAGAAATGTGGGACTCATAATGACTTTTAAGACATAACTCTCTGCCTGAGCATCACACTGAATGCACTACATTAAGCTAGATCGTTCACAGATGGATTGGAAGAGAACTCCAGTAGTGTGTGCATTACGACCAAAATTTCACTGGGATTCTTTGTGTGCGATAATCAGGTTATTATGAATGCCAAAAGAAGCTGCTGGTTCCATGTGCTATTGATAATAATTCATACATTTCATACATTCTAGGAGATGGGGAAGAAGAGCTTAAAATATGCTGGATAAAGTTCTGTGGAAACTGCCACTGTTATCTCTATCATACAAAGAGAATTTGAAATTTTTATATTTACATTCTTAATTCAGAAGTCCTGCAGCCATTAACGTTCTCTTCATAGTAACTGTGTGAATATGCAGTCCTGCACTGCTATAAACGTCACGGTCCACAACCAGATGTGCTTATATAGAGTCCTAAGCAGCTCCTACTAATTTTTGGTCAGCTTCACTCATGAAACAATGAGCAGAAGCTGGTGGTGATGCCAACCTTTTTTTTTATATGTTCGCTCATTTGTCATACTTTGACAACTTGATTCTGAACATAAGTTCGTTGCTCGTCAATGATCAGACCATGGCTTCCCTCAGCTGATTTATGGGAAGATGTATATGACTAAGTTTCGCAAAGATGAGATTGAAACCACAATGTAAGTATAAGAAACAACTATTAATGACCAATGTATACCCCTATTTTCTCTGTCGCTCTCTTCTTTCTCTCTCTCCCTTTCTTTCTATCTCTCTCTCTCTCTCTCTCTCTCTCTCTCTCTCTCTGTGTGTGTGTGTGTGTGTGTGTGTGTGTGTGTGTGTCATGCGCAATATATCTTTTGTTTCGAGGAGTATTTATGCCTTATGGATGTGCGCTTTCTGCAGCTTCAGCAGCAACATCAGGACCACAACTGTTATTGATGTGGCCATTGATATCTACATCACCTCACCCAGGTAAGTTGTGTTTCCTTCCTAACAAGGAGAGGTCCCCTCGGGTAGGAACGACTTTTTGAAAGCAAATGTACGGTGATGCCGGTTAAGATACCAGGTAACACACGCACTGCAGTCATTCACGCTGGTGGGCCCTCGTTTACCAATAATAGATTTAAAAATATTGGATTTTAATGTGATGATCAATAACGTTAAAAAAAGTCAAATTTAAAAGGTTGCGTGATGTAATGGGTAGGAAAATAGATTCACGTCCAAGAGGTTGTGGGATGGAATGTAGTGAAATATGCTAGATTTTCTTAATTTTAAATCTTTATGGAAATGACTGTCATCATTATTATTATCACATAATTGGTTTGAAGGCAAATTTTTATTTTCACTCTTTTGTCACATGATTTTACTCACTGTACGAGCTTTCATTCATTCTTTTCATTTTTCCTTTGTAGCATTCTTTTTCCAATCAGAATTCTTGTGAATATGGATTGCATGATGAGCACAGACTCTTGCCTTTGTGTGTGGAGCACCATCCAAGCGAAACGGTTCTGTCCTCAGGTTATCAAGCTGATGACAACACCAGCGAATAAACAGGTACGTATTCTGCTATGCAGACACATCCTGTGGAGTGTCAGGTTGGGCAAGTGATTACTTGGAATCATAATGAGGAATGTCCTACGACTAGTGTCCCTGCAGGAAGGGGAAGACTGACGTTAATACCAAACAGCAGGTTCTCACGACATGGAATTTTGAAAAAAACTTTATCTATCAATGAATTATTGAGTTTCCGGCAAAAACAAGGAGAAATTTACAAAATATCGCGAAATTTATCTACTTTACCATTGGGATGGGTGTTTAGTGCAAGATATTGTGTTGCCAGGTCACATTTTAACCAGCTGATAATCTTCAATGAAGGACTACTCACTATGGAAATATCTAGGGTACAGGTGGAGTGTACAAATTATGTCTACATCAGTGTGGGTTTTGTGGACCACTCCAAATGCCAAGTGTACCGATTTCACTGTAAGTTTGGAAAATCCAAATTTAGTTGATCTCCAGTTTCCTTATGTGGATAGAGACGCTGTCATCTACAGCGTGAAAGGCTCAGAACAATTGGAAGTAATTAACTGCAAACCCAAGGAATTTGACATGTTTTCATAATCCTTACTTCATAGCACCTCAGAATAAAAACGTTACTGGGGTGATGAAAGGCAAGGTGAATGGTTCATACATTGCGTATTTTGTGGTGCTGAGATCGAAGATGTACACATAACAGTTCGATGCTAATGCCACCCAAGACAGGCTAAGAGTGTGCATCATGTGACCTCACAGGCTCTAACGAGTGCCAGGTGATGATGGATCTACTTACACGGAGCTATGAGGTGCATACTACACCTCAACTGAATGTGTGTCACACGATGACAACAAATTGTTCCTATGTGTATATGGGCCCAGGACCATCCCATTCTGACAATGTTCACTTAAGAGATTATGTGTATGTGTGTGTGTGTGTGTGTGTGTGTGTGTGAGTGATTGGGTGGATATGTGTGTGTGCTTCCTAAATATACACTCCTGGAAATTGAAATAAGAACACTGTGAATTCATTGTCCCTGGAAGGGGAAACTTTATAGACACATTCCTGGGGTCAGATACATCACATGATCACACTGACAGAACCACAGGCACATAGACACAGGCATCACAGCATGCACAATGTCGGCACTAGTACAGTGTATATCCACCTTTCGCAGCAATGCAGGTTGCTATTCTCTCATTGAGACGATCGTAGAGATGCTGGATGTAGTCCTGTGGAACGGCTTGCCATGCCATTTCCACCTGGCGCCTCAGTTGGACCAGCGTTCGTGCTGGACATGCAGACCGCGTGAGACGACGCTTCATCCAGTCCCAAACATGCTCAATTGGGGACAGATCCGGAGATCTTGCTGGCCAGGGTAGTTGACTTACACCTTCTAGAGCACGTTGGGTGGCACGGGATCCATGCGGACGTGCATTGTCCTGTTGGAACAGCAAGTTCCCTTGCCGGTCTAGGAATGGTAGAACGATGGGTTCGATGACGGTTTGGATGTACCGTGCACTATTCAGTGTCCCCTCGACGATCACCAGAGGTGTACGGCCAGTGTAGGAGATCGCTCCCCACACCGCGATGTCGGGTGTTGGCCCTGTGTGCCTCGGTCGTATGCAGTCCTGATTGTGGCGCTCACCTGCACGGCGCCAAACACGCATACGACCATCATTGGCACCAAGGCAGAAGCGACTCTCATCGCTGAAGACGACACGTCTCCATTCGTCCCTCCATTCACGGCTGTCGCGACACCACTGGAGGCGGGCTGCACGATGTTGGGGCGTGAGCGGAAGATGGCCTAACCGTGTCCGGGACCGTAGCCCAGCTTCATGGAGACGGTTGCGAATGGTCCTCGCCGATACCTCAGGAGAATCAGTGTCCCTAATTTGCTGGGAAGTGGCGGTGCGGTCCCCTACGGCACTGCGTAGGATCCTACGGTCTTGGCGTGCATCCGTGCGTCGCTGTGGTCCGGTCCCAGGTCGACGGGCACATGCACCTTCCGCCGACCACTGGCGACAACATCGACGTACTGTGGAGACCTCACGCCCCACGTGTTGAGCAATTCGGCGGTATGTCCACCCGGCCTCCCGCATGCCCACTATACGCCCTCGCTCAAAGTCCGTCAACTGCACATACGGTTCACGTCCACGCTGTCGCGGCATGGTACCAGTGTGCGATGGAGCTCCGTATGCCACGGCAAACTGGCTGACACTGACGGCGGCGGTGCACAAATGCTGCGCAGCTAGCCCCATTCCACGGCCAACTCCGCGGTTCCTGGTGTGTTCGCTGTGCCGTGCGTGTGATCATTGCTTGTACAGCCCTCTCGCAGTGTCCGGAGCAAGTATGGTGGGTCTGACAAACCGGTGTCAATGTGTTCTTTTTTCCATTTCCAGGAGTGTATTTCTGTGCGTACCGCATCCAAACTTTTTCCTTTGTACGCTCTGTTTGCTTATATGTATATAAATGTGTGTGGTTTTTCACTCGTTGCCGGCAGATCCTACACACTGTATATATCGTAAATAGAAATCATTCACCACTTCTCTTAGTATTATGTATTTCTGCTCGTCATGTATAGTATGAGCATGGTTTTGTTGATCACTTGCTGTTGTGTATATAGCATCATTCTGCATTTATGCAGTCTCTTTTTTTATAAGTACGTTGTTACTGATAATATAGGTTGATTTATCTTCCTTAATCATTATTATTATAATTTGATCCTTTCACCATTGATTTTATAGCACTGGCTCACCACCTACTCAGTTTGGTACTGGAGGAATAAGGAATGCAGGTATTGTTGCATTGCTCCACTTACTCTATGTTTATGCAGCTGCAGTTGCATGCAGCCACACTGAACCTTCCTTCTATGTCACTGGTATTATGCGACTGTTGTAACAACGCACTGCTTGTTCGATAATGCCTTCATCTGACATGGACCTTTTTTTCTCTTGTCGCTTTCTCTCTCTCTACTAAATGTATGGACCTGTGTAGCATAAAGAACGGTCTGTGTGGTTTTACCTGAAAGTTCTATGTGGAATTGCATATCGCGCTTGTGAAAACGGGAAACAAAATCTTATTTTTCTGCAACATTCTCTATTATTCTTTTCCAGCATCTGCTTTTCCGTCTGCACGATATCTGATGAATGGTTCGCACAGTATTGTTTTCTAGCTCGTCAGCTTCATGCTGCGAGTCAATAGGTACCTGACAGTTAAATATCTTACTCACGCAGAATGCACCGACAGCTTAAATGATTCTACCATATGATCTATTCCATTCACAGAACCATCAAATTCCAGAGTGACCTCTTACTCATCGACAGCTAATGTGGCTGTTCACGTTCTTAACGTGAGATTTGCCTGATATTTACAAAATGGCTCTGAGCTCTGGCTTCAGAGGTCATCAGTCCCCTACTGCTAAGAACTACTTAAACCTAACTAACCTAAGGACATCACACACATCCATACCAGAGGCAGGATTCGGACCTGCGACTGCAGCGGTCACGCGGTTCCCGACTGTGGCGCCTAGAACCACTAGGCCACCCCGGCCGGCCCTGATATTTATATAGGTAATCAAATCGTATTATTGCTTCTACTGTCAGATGAGACACGATAGTAAATACTGTCAAAGATAATGTTCTTGAGAAGAAACTGTACATTATTTGCTCCTTTACATCAATACTTTTCCGTTTTACAGGGTGTCTGTAATGGCACCTTTGTAACAACAATGTTGTCCACTTCTTTACTCCACCAGAACAACTGATGACATCTTCACATAGATCCGAGACATGACTTTCTGAATCGAAACAACAAGGAACAGTTACGATATTCATGAGTACGCTAACTATAGGAAACTTGTAGCATTCCACCTCTTCATTCTTTTCAAATAACACTTTTACCTTCTCCCGATAATGTGTATACTTCTCCAGTATGTACAGTACCCTGAAACTCGGACGCACCTTAGTCATCTCTCGCCAGCTGAGCGTACTTCGACTCTGTTTGGTGGTGAATGATTGTCAGGCTGCAGGCCATTTCCATGACACCTATGTCTATCACTGATGTGTGGACGCCGCCTCCAGTTTCCATGGCTTCTATTGCCACCCCACTGAATAAAATGGCAATAGGTACATACATCATTCTATTGTCTCTTCGATTTTGTTTATCACTATGCCGCCGCATATTGCTCTCTCTTCATATATTGCTTCAATCAACCACATCAGCACCATTGCTCCATTCTTGCAATAACTTTAGGAATAATACAACGTCTTGCATATTTCGTCCAGTAATAAACATCTCTCTCTGTAATTTCGTTGATCACTTCGAAGAAAAGCCAATTATTACTAACCGTGTGACATTGTAAGGTGCTTCGAAATATTGATTCTCCTTTACTATTTCCGGAAAGTATTTCGATGGATTCCGTTCTCTGCCATCATAGGATTTCCTACATAAAGATGTTAAGTTAGATTCAGTCCAGAAAACCTTTCCACCAGAATTCGCGCAATAATTCACTATAATAAGCACCAGTGTGACGCAGTCGCTTATCGAAATTTGCATCCTTGCTCCCACGTCTTCGCATAAATGACTACACGTAAACCTCATTCTCATTACACCACTTCAGGTTGAGGGAAATGTGTTTATGTATTGCCACAGACATACGTGGTGCTGATGCTGGTTCTAAGGGTCTCGACATTGCGAGTACTGATACTAAATGGTTCCAGCACTGTTACTCATCTTCATCTGTGATCCTGATTCGTTTTGCTGGAGCTCCCTCTACGGGAATTTCCTCGAGGTTTCTGATTTCTTCAGACTCTGTTTGCCAAATTTTGTTCAAACAAATGGCTCTCAGCACTATGGGACTTAACATCTATGGTCGTCAGTCCCGTAGAACTTAGAACTACTTAAACCTAACTAACCTAAGGACATCACACAACACCCAGTCATCACGAGGCATAGAAACCACATTTTGTTCGCATTAAAAACATCGTCAATATAATTTGAGTCTGCTTGTTACGATTTGTGCCCCATAAATCATATGAAAGACTGTGTCACTCACTGCCACTGGCTGAGTCCTATCAGGCTCAGACTCGGAACGTAATGTAATCTTTTCAGCAGCCCTGGTAAATTCGTCGAATTTTCCTAAAACTTTGCCACCTTGGCTGGATTGTATTTGTAGTGCAAACTCTTGTTGCGTTCACAAAGTCTGTCTCGTATTATATGATGTTCCTAATAGAGTTATATTACGACTACTTAATCTGAACTTTCACCCATCCTTTGGCTCTAAGCACTGTGGGAGTTAACATCTGAGGTCATAATTCCCATAGACTTATAACTACTTAAACCTAACCAACCTAAGGGCATCACACACATCCTTGCCTGAGGCAGGATTCGAACCTGCGAGTGTAGAAGCAGCGCGGTTGCGGACTGAAGCGCCTAGAATCGCTCAGCCACAGTGGCCGGCTTACCCATCCTTAAGAGAACTTCTATCTGTAAATACACTCTAAGGTAGCGGAAAATCATTTTCTTTAGCGGAAAAAGGGTTATCAATGTGCTCGCGTATCTCACTTGCATTTTTTCTAACTTCTTTTACGTCATTCCTTACCGCTTCTGTCGTCACTAGACTTCTGTCTGTTACTGTATCCACCTAATATTTGATTTTTTTCATCCAGTCGTTTGTTATTTGCCTTCTCTTGAGCTTGTAATTTTTTGTTCAATAACACTTCCTGTTCATCCAAATATTTATTAATCTCCTTAAGTTCCTGTTTATTCTCCTCGAATCTTGATTAGGTTCCAGCTACCCCTCATCGAATCGTTTGATAAAATTGTTGCTTACTCTCATCGGACATTGCTATTTATTTCCGCCTCAACGCTTGAAGGCGATGCGCCACGTACGCACGCCTCTCCGCCTGTACAAAGCTACCCACTTAACGGTAAGTAGAGTCAAGCTGGCGAGATTGCATTGTCACTTTCTGTTTTGCTAATACCTTATTTCTTTCCTCTCTGAGCTGTCTGCATCTGTCCCTCCATGGCAGCACACATCAACCACCCCTTCTGTCCATTCTCTCGCTCCACTTGTCTCTACTGCTGCCTCGCAATACAAGTTAGCCAAACTTGTTGCACTTGACCTCGTTTCAATATTCATACTCAACACGACTGGCTAAAATACAATTCTGTTTCACACACAAAAAATATCCTGACTTGCCATCCTTAAAATATTCACACGTAAAAGCGCTGAAACAAGTTCCCCACAAATATCACTGTAATAGTCACCCTAATAAACACTGACAGTTACAACACTGGGAACAACCAATGTGCAGTGCCGTTAATCATGAACATAAGATAAATAAATGATTTCTGAAGAGTAATCAATACATTTATATATCTCTTTCTGCTTTGTTACAGGATCCGAGTAGTCTACATTGAATCCTACCAGCAGTTGCCATGACATTACCTCATCATTGTTCCTGCGTACCTTTCTTATTTCTGGAAATTATGAGTGACTACATTTTGCTCTCTCTCGAATCTATCAGAGGGTTGTTGGCTGATTCTAGTGATTTAAGCTTGCGTTGATACTGATACTCAAGACGAATTCCTTCATAATAAATATAATCATTAAAGGCGTCTCCCAGATTGTTCAGTTGGTTATTATATTTAACGATGATTCCATGAACCTATGTCGCAGGGGATAGCTCAAAGGGTGGAGGGGACACAAAAAACAAAAGAACTCAGCCAACTGAGAGCATTTACACCACTACCAGACATAATATACTCCCACATAGAATCTTTACTAGCATTTATTTCTGAATTCACATTACCGTAATCCTAAACCTTCAGGATTACATTTCCTGGTTGTGGGACAGAGGTTTAATTACTATTCTGCAAACTTAAGATTGTCATTTAAATATCACTTTAATTTGTCCGTTCATCCCTACTCTTAATTCTGCACAAATCAACATTCATTATGCTACAATGACATGATGCACACTGCCTCTAATCGCAATGGTCCCTTAACTCGGTGTCCGGAATGGGATAGGGTGTAATGTTACGTTGTTCTTGGGACTAACGTTCTCGTACGACACTCTGATACTCATCTAACACATGGACTGAGTGAAAACCACTTTTTAACATATTCTATTCCAAACGACTTTCAAGGTCCCTTTCTGATTTCGGGGGGAACAACAAAGCAAATTTGGATGCGATCACAGTGTGGTGGGTTAGGTGGTACCCAAGAAGATACCAATATGCACACTTAATATATAAAAACGAAATTCATCCTGTTAAATACGCATTACGAACATTGTCAAAACCTACACTCAGTTCCTGCAAGAACGATCATATGAAATTTAAAACCAGCCACAACATTTTTCATTAACGTCGTTTCATTGCCAATAAATTTATTCACCATCTTTGATCGTTCTTTGATAGTATCAGATCTTCACATAAAACACACGCAACCCCTACTCTATGTTTCCAGCACAACGATATAAGTTACCTCATGGCATATGTTCTTCTTCTACACACTCATCGGTATAGCAACAATAAATATATATTTAATGTTCGTTCTCAACTTTTAAGGTTGCAAAAAGAAATTGGTAAACAGCAGAGGAGTTTTTCTCACAAATTTAGGTCTTGAACGAATAAGGCCTCAGGTAGATTGACAAAAGGGAATACAATTTATCTCCAGGACGATGTGAACAGTATGAACGGAGACCCTATCATCCTGTAACACCACTTCACCATTTGGGAACACACAGTGTGCCATACGAAGGAAGAGGAAGGAAGAGAAGCGTTTAATGTCCCATCGATATTGAGGTCCTTAGAGAAGGAACACAAGCTTGGAATGTATCAAAGTTTGCGAAGGAAACTAGCCATACCGTTTCCAATGAACGATTCGGTCATTTGAAAGTAGTGATTTAGGGAAGTCATGGAAAACCTGAATCTGGACCGGCAGACATAGGCTCAAACCGTCTTACACAATACGAGTCTAGTGTGCTAACCACTGGCCACCTTGCTCTGTTTGTACCACAGGTTGTGGCTGATTAGATAAAAATATCCTAGGCAATAATAGCAGTTTAAAAAAACTATGGGTTTCATGGAATACCAGAATATGGCTGCACAAATCATAACCGCAACACTACACTCTTGGGATGTAAACGCAAGGGGAAGGTTGAATAACTGAGGACTATGATGTCACACGAGATGACTGCAGAAAAATGACGGCGGGGAAAAAAATTTCAACAACTTATGACGTCGTAAGATGGCACAAGTGAAACGTTCAGTCAATTGGGCATATTCCCAAACGTTAAAAGGTTATCCTGCTAGAAGGATGTTAGCTTAATTAGAACAGAGATGATGGACACAGTATGATTACAATTCTGACACAGACATTATGATTGCATTGTAGAAAAGAAATTTTCATTGTGCTTCTGGAATTGTATTAGCTCAACCACCAGTCGTACCATCATCCAAAAATGTCGATATATGTTCGAATTGCTATCAGAGGAAAGCCAAGCACGGTATTTAAACATAACGGAGCAATCAAAACACGTTCCACAATTGCATAGTTCAAGTACCAGTCACATCATTTTCTTAAATCGATCACATACTTATGAACTGGCGTAACATAATGCTATAGGCGAAGAAAGACGGATAAACTAAATGTTTAATATCGGAGATTTGCTGCTAGAAACGGTGTCGAAAAAGATCCAAGTAGGTTATTCACAAACAATTACTAGTGATGTTAATTCAAGACATTATGAAAACCAAATATGATAGTGAAGGACCATGAAGTCATACACAATAGCGTAAATTATGGCGGACAAGAATTGGACTGTGGCACACGATATGGCAGACTATGATGTGATACAGTTGGTGGAGCTGCAGTCGCTTATCCTCACCACTCAGCAATGTGCTGCAGACAACTCAATGAGGCATGATCAGTCGCTGCAGTGAAAGAATCATGAAGCGTCAGTAGAGATAAGTTGGGCAGAGTGAGAAGGAGAAGAAGAAGAAGAAGAAGAAGAAGAAGAAGAACAAGAAGAAGGAGATTAGGGCTGAATGTAAATGCCGCGTTATTCATTGTGTGTGCAAGTGCTTACGATTACTTTCTTCTTTTCACTAGATCAGCAACAGCATCGATGATGGCACATGACAAAATCTGTTGAAGCACCTGTCAGCTGGGCTCATTTAATACAAGCAGCAGTGCCACACATATCTCAACACAACCTGCCTGAGTTTAGGGCATATAACATCTGCAGAAAAAATAAGAATTAAAAATCAGCATTTATGTACTAGCCCACACATCATAAAGGTTGTTACTGCGATACGTTTATAGACTTTCAGAATTGCTCTCTATAACTGCATGTGTGTAGCCTCACATACTTACTATCTTTTTTTATTTTCAACACTGCAACTCCAACAACGAGCTATTGCAACAGGACACGCAACTGATAAGACTTCAGTCATATGTACCATCACCTGCAGAACGAAAGCAGTGAATTGACAAGCAACCATATATATAGAAAACAGGATAAAACTGTAATTGGGTCACAATTATGTACTTTTTGTGCTCACCAACACCAGCACTTGTCAACCCTAAATTACAACAGAGAAATGTTAGATGTTAACATCACTAATTCCACAGAATTGCAAGAACCACGATATCAGACGGCTGCAGTCATCATTCATAGACCGTGATAACATTTTTGATCTGGCTTCAATACATCTTTGGATATTGCAATGATGACATGCTACTTGTTCCCATAAACTTACTGGTGCTGACCTTCATGCAAATTCCAACAGATTTTAAAATCATAACATCTAGCATCTGCAGTCCAAACACGTTGTGTGACCGACTAACGGCGGTATAACGCCACATCCTTGTGTGATAAGAAACATCGTTTGTAGCTGTCTACCGACAGAATACAACCGGCAGTATCTTTTTCCCACTGTGTTCTAAAAAGAAATCAGCGATGCTCCCACACGGCAAACAGCCATCCTGTTAGAGGAAGTAGTGTGAGGCTGCATGTAATACTTCGGTATGTCTATGAGTTCCTTCCTCTAAGCTATAGGACACCGTCGGTATGGGACTGTGGGTGCAGACAACAAATACATCTCCGAAAAAATCATTAAAATGAAGAACTGGGCTTGCAAGGGTGATGAACTGTGACGAGCACCAGAGAACTCTATAGAGGTGTAATTGGGTGATAAGTTATGCTGTCAGTACTGTGTTCCAAAGACATATATTTACATAAGTCCAAGACTTTAATTTGATTACAGCTGTGCCCATCAGTTTTTAAGTATAAGTGCAGAAGCAACGTCGATACACATCTCTTCCTTCCTGAATAACGTCACAAGATAAATCAATACTACCTGATAAAAGGCCTTTCACTTGTTCAATATTGTGATTTGTGGCTATTGTTTCTTTGAGAAGCGACCAGCGACTGCCTCTCAGTTCACAAACTGTCTCACTATTCACTTGGTACGACAGCACAGCCTCATTGTTCAATATGTGTATAGTCTACTTTAAGTATGAAGATTACAGTAGATTCATCACGACACTCTGTCGTTAGTTGACAGAGTATTTGAAGACTCTATATGACATTGTCATTTGTGTGTATAAACAGTGTGGCTGTCGTTTATCTGTTTGGGTTGAGTGGGGTTGCAAGATCCTCAGCTATGCCGACCTTCACTGAGTTGGGTAGCCGCGGGTTTACTGAAGTCCCTTGGTAGCTCCTCTTGCATGGTAGATCCACCAACCGCGCGCAATCGACCTTAAAGTGTATTGTCATCCACAAAGAGACTGGCCCACTAGGTGGGCACCACCCTCAGACACGCTCCTCAGTTGTCGCCACTAGCCTAGTTTCATATGCCTTGTGCATGTTGGCCAGAGTCCCGTCCTTCATGCCTCCTCCTTCTTCCATATATTAGTAACACAATCCACATAACTACAGCTACGTCCTATTATTATACTTTCCAACAACCTTTACAACTATTCTTTCTCATGAGAATTGCCCTTTAGGGTTAGTGTCAGTGAAGTTACTCACCCAGTAAATCAATTTCACTTTCATTAACAGAAATAATCCAACTTTCACATTCTTACTAACTCTTAACTAATTTCAATGGACCTCTTTACAGTTACTTTGTAATATTTAACTCTCTAACAGAAAGCTTCAAAATAGGGTACTTAAAAATTTCGTTTCTATTGGAGGTCAGGTGAGGATTGCATTAGTTGTCACCATCCCATGCGGTTGTTTATTTCTTACATACACTTCAAATTATCCCACAGAGGTATACTAATAATCAGTAGCCATTTACGAATCACCTGTGCATTTGGCATACACCATCATTCACCTAAGACTAATTTACGATACTACTGTGCCTCTGTTATTCTGATGACAACGCGATGCAGTTGCCAAAGCTGTTATGAAACACGTCAGATGAATTCGCAATTGCGAGTAATGACTACCATCAGCTGTAGAATGGAATGACGACCATGAATATTGGTGCTGGTCTAGGACCTGAACTCGGATTTCCCGCTTATCGCGGGATCGCTTAATCTAATTTGTACGGAATCCACATAATGGATGTGCGAGTACTGATCGTAGACATGTTGTTGACTACATACGGAGGTATGGGTCTGGCCGTGAATCGTACACAGGTAGCCAAATGGTAAGGAGACCGCTCACGATAAACGGTAAATCCGGTTTCGATTCCCGGTAAGGCAGAAATTTTCATTGTCGTCATTCCATTCTAAAGCTGATAGTATACATTATTCACAACTGCCAATTCATTTGATGTTTAAGACTAATATGGTCACACTACATACTACATTAGTAATCAACTGATCTCTACATACATTATTTTTCCCTCGATAATTTAAATACTCCATCTTTTCGTGGTATAAGTGTTTTCATTATTCATACTGTGGGTTCTCAAACATTATTGCGATAGCAAAGCTGTAACATAACAACAAGCATAATTTGGCCTGCAAATACAAAAGAGCAGCAAAAATATGATATTCTCACTATGGCAATGAACATTAATCTCTACCTGTCTCTTAATTCAGTGTTTCCTTACCTTATCATTTCTCACATAGTGTGTCTCACTTTTAGTATTCATCCCAAGATTTTCCTTGGCTATATTTAGATTTACCTTTCCTATCATCTCTTTAGCTTTCGCTTTTGTCATGGTTATTATGAAAATTCAGCTATATGCTTTGTCAAGAGTACATGGTAATGCATAACATGATCAGTTCTTAAAATACTCGAATGAAACGGTATAATGCGTTTTCATTATTCATCCACACATTGCAGTGTTCCTCCATGGCTGGCAAACCCTAAGAATGCAGTATTCCTTGACATCTGGTAAACCCTAAAAGTGCAGCGCTCCTTCACATCTGCTGAACCCTAACGGTGTGACGTTTGTTCACATCTGCTAATAGACCGTTAACAAGCATCATGGCTTCTTGCATAGTACTCCACTGCATCTGGTGTTCCTACAAAGTAATAAATAACACTCATCCATTACCGACAAAAAGAAATGGTTCAAATGTGCTCTGAGAACTATGGGACTCAACATCTGAGGTCATCAGTCCCCTAGAACTTAGAACTACTTAAACCTAACGAACCTAATGACATCACACACATACACGCCCGAGACAGGATTCGAACCTGCAGCCGTAGCAGTCACACGGTTTTGGACTGAAGTACCTAGAACCGCACGGCCACCGAGGCCGGCCATTACGGACAATCTTATCATGGCAACGACACACAATGATGTGTTCAGTGCTTCTACTATGAGTATCTCGTGCACCGTCCTCTTGACTCTTTGTGTAGGTAAATAAACTTGTGCCATGCGGAAACTCGTCTTTATAATGACATATCTTTTGTCTTTTCACTGTATCAGTTTTGTTGTTACTGGTGTCCTGGTAACAGAGCTGAGACCAGGTATAACATCTTAAATTATTTCTCCAACGTTTCTCGTTCTCTGAATACTTTGACGTGTGAAATATGGTACTTCCCAGTAACCTTCCGACCTCACAGAGTTTCTAATTCTACGTCATTGTGCTTACCAATATTCTGCATGTGGTCGGGTTCACAGGAAATGTAAGAGATTTTACATCTTCTTTGATTGTAGCAAAACATATCGCTCACAGTAAACGTCATCCCTTTTTTCGATAACTGGTGCTTCATTGACAATATTTCTTCCTCATATCCTACTACATAAATTTGGATTAAAGTGAGCCCACTATGTTCCCTAACTTACTTGAGATTTTCAAGACACACTATCTGTTTGGTTGGATGTGTTATGTGCAGAACTAATTTATCACTCGAATCTGACGAAGTTGTCTTCTGCTAGTAATATGTTCCTGAGACCTATAACCTCTATATACAACTCTCCTGTAGTTCTAGTATGTCAAACATTCCGCTTCCTCTTCTTTCTCTATTCTTATTCCCTCTCTTTTTCCAGGGCTTGCAAGCCAATTGAGTAGCTTCTTTTTACTGACCCTGTATTGTCTATAAATGTTAAGTGGGGTAGGATGTCAAACGGGCCTGCTTGGAAAAGGTGAGGCACCATATAATACACTCCTGGAAATGGAAAAAAGAACACATTGACACCGGTGTGTCAGACCCACCATACTTGCTCCGGACATTGCGAGAGGGCTGTACAAGCAATGATCACACGCACGGCACAGCGGACACACCAGGAACCGCGGTGTTGGCCGTCGAATGGCGCTAGCTGCGCAGCATTTGTGCACCGCCGCCGTCAGTGACAGCCAGTTTTCCGTGGCATACGGAGCTCCATCGCAGTCTTTAACACTGGTAGCATGCCGCGACAGCGTGGACGTGAACCGTATGTGCATTTGAGGACTTTGAGCGAGGGCGTATAGTGGGTATGAGGGAAGCCGGGTGGACGTACCGCCGAATTGCTCAACACGTGGGGCGTGAGGTCTCCACAGTACATCGACGTTGTCGCCAGTGGTCGGCGGAAGCTGCACGTGCCCGTCGACCTGGGACCGGACCGCAGCGGCGCACGGATACACACCAAGACCGTAGGATCCTACGCAGTGCCGTAGGGGACCGCACCGCCACTTCCCAGCAAATTAGGGACACTGTTGCTCCTGGGGTATGGGCGAAGACCATTCGCAACCGTCGCCATGAAGCTGGGCTATGGTCCAGCAGACCGTTAGGCCGTCTTCCGCTCACGCCCCAACATCGTGCAGCCCGCCTCCAGTGGTGTCGCGACGGCGTGAATGGAGGGACGAATGGAGACGTGTCGTCTTCAGCGATGAGAGTCGCTTCTGCCTTGGTGCCAATGATGGTCGTATGCGTGTTTGGCGCCGTGCAGGTGAGCGCCACAATTAGGACTGCATACGACCGAGGCACACAGGGCCAACACCCGGCATCATGGTGTGGGGAGCGATCTCCTACACTGGCCGTACACGTCTGGTGATCGTCGAGGGGACACTGAATAGTGCACGGTACATCCAAACCGTCATCGAACCCATCGTTCTACCATTCCTAGACCGGCAAGGGAACTTGCTGTTACAACAGGACAATGCACGTCCGCATGTATCCCGTGCCACCCAACATGCTCTAGAAGGTGTAAGTCAACTACCCTGGTCAGCAAGATCTCCGGATCTGTCCCCCATTGAGCATGTTTGGGACTGGATGAAGCGTCGTCTCACGTGGTCTGCATGTCCAGCACGAACGCTGGTCCAATTGAGGCGCCAGGTGGAAATGGCATGGCAAGCCGTTCCACAGGACTACATCCAGCATCTCTACGATCGTCTCCTTGGGAGAATAGCAACCTGCATTGCTGCGAAAGGTGGATATACACTGTACTAGTGCCGACATTGTGCATGCTCTGTTGCCTATGTCTATGTGCCTTTGGTTCTGTCAGTGTGATCATGTGATGTATCTGACCCAAGGAATGTGTCAATAAAGTTTCCCCTTCCTGGGACAATGAATTAATGGTATTCTTATTTCAATTTCAAGGAGTGTATTTTAATTTCCACTTCGTATTCTTTTAGAAATAAATTCATAAAACTCTGTCAGAATGACCAGTAAGAACTAACGAGTCGCACTCATAGGAGTCGAAGTTCAAAAACATAACAAAATAAATTTTTTACATGTGTAATTTCATCATTTTCTGCTTACTATTGCTGCGTTTGTAGCTACAGGTACAGTTCTCTTCAATAGTAAGAGGGGTTCTTCGATGACTTTTGCACAGCGTACAAGTCATACTTACTGGTGTATGAAACACTGGAATTTTCCAACTGTATTAGACTGTGTTAAAAACTGTGCTATTTAATTATAAAATTTAAGTGGTTACTAGACATGAAGTTGAAATGGTAACACCTCTTTGATTTTTTCATAAATGAAATAAATTCTAGAGTTTCATACACCTGTAAGTATTGTTTGTATGCTGTGCAAAATTCATCGAAGAATCTCTCTTACTTACGATATAAAGTGTACCCATAGCAACAACTGCAGCCAATAGTGAGTGAAAAAGTCATTAAATTTCACATGTAGAAAAAAAATTATTTTGTTAAGTTTTTGAATTTCCACTGCTATGAATGTGAATCCTGAATCCTTCCTGGTCATGCAGACAAAGTTTTATGAATTAATTTGTAAACGTATACACAATGGAAATTAAAATGTCCTGTGGTGCCTCTCCTGCTCTAAGTTCGTCCGTTTGTCATCCTACACCCGTTGATTTAACATTGTCATCATTCAAATTTATAAGTACATGTCCCTTCTTACTGTGAAGCATGATATGCTAGTGTTTCTGAAAATGGAATTCAAGTGTAACCATCATAGTCAAATTTTTCACAAACAAATCGATTGTACTTAACACATGTGACTGTTACTCCAACTCTGTTCATACCTGTTCCTTAACTGCTTTATATCTGCCATTCATTGCACCTCATGTTCTCATTTGTTCATCTTAAATAACGGCCATTTGTTCATCCTATAACATAATTAACTCCTACAGGCTGCCCTAATTCCTTTCTCGATTTGATGAGGATGATCCAATAACCTGAAATGTATAAGTTCAGTTGACTCACACTGTTGTTCTAAGGGGTTGTTTCTCTCGTACATCTCTGGAAAACTTCTCTGGGTCCTGCTCATTGCTTCTAAATAACTTCGTGCCTTCCTTTTCCCAGTCTTCACAAGACCTTTTACTTCCTTTTCTTCCTTCCCTTTGTGGTAGACATGTGAATTCTTCATATGTCTTACACTATATCACTTGCAATGTCCATTCTGTAATTACTCGCATTTCTGATATTCACCTTTTCTCCCATGAGTGCTTCTAACGTTTTTTCTATTCTTACTGTCAATGTGGACCTCCGTTTGTTCAGACTGTATTAGTGCTCTGAATTCCTCATTCTTACATATGTTTGCTGGTGCTTTCCTGCCTCATGTGATTTCATTTTATTTCGACAGCTGTTCGAAGATGGTAAAAAGTACTTCGATGACTCTACGTTTGTGTTAATATTTTCCTTTAATTCATCTGTCTTTCCCTTATAATTCTGTATTAAAGTACCCATTTCTGTATTAAATGTCTGCATCTGATCGTCTGCCTCCTTATCTAACGTGTTCATCATCTCTGCGAAGAGTCGTGACGGTATAGGTTGTAATTCACAGATGTCCCTTTATTTACATTTTAAAAGTGCCCTATCTTCAAATTGCGCACACCCATTTCTCTCCACGTAGCTTTGCTTGTTCCTCTAGTTTATTGATCTGTTCGTCACTCATATATTCAGTTTTCTTAAATCGCACATCATTTTCCTCGTCGTTTCCTTAAGCCATGTGTCAAGTGCCACTTTTCTTTTCCTTAATTATGTGTCCATTCTCTTAAAGCGCTCGTCCATTTTATAGTTGCATTTCCTTACTAGTACCTCTATTTCTTTGACCTGATTGATTAGAAAGCTCTGTAGATCTAACACTGCCGTGGTTGAGGTTTTGGCTCACAGGTGGCATCACTCTGTTCTGCACTTTCATGTCCTCAACTTCCTGCTATAAGTGAATTCCTCTCTCATCTTCTCTGCTAAGTTCATTTGTTTGTAGTCTGTTCTTTCCTGTAGTTACTTCGTTTTGCATGCCATTTCCCATGGCTCATGAAAATTCACATTCTGAACATTCTCCTGTAACACCTCCATATCTGAAACACTGTCTCCCACTTTTAAATTGTTTGAAATATCTCCCTCGATCTTACTCATCATTGCTAAACCTCTGGCACTCGCAATGGTAAACTTCGGTATGTCCTAACAGAATTGTTAATCTTTAACACACTTAACACGCAAATGAAAAATTAATTAACCTACAGCAAAATGTCTCGAATCTTACGCCACTATGATTTAATCTCCTCCTAACACATAAAAGAAAGTACACAGACAATTAATAAAATCTCCTCCGCATGTTTAATGACGAATCTTCACAACGATGACATATACCAACCTTACCTCAATGAAACAAATACATAAATAGTCATGCACCAGCAACTTGTGAATTAATTACTGGTTTGGTGCATTTAATTTATTTTAATTTACCAAAGACAAACCCCTGTTTAAATTTCAAAATTTGGCCGATCTAGCAGCGGCGTCCGAGGATTTAAGTTCACTGAATGAGATGTCGGCGTCGCCAAAATGCAATTGTACTCAGGACGTTTTTTGGCTAGAGGTATGTAAAGTGACGCTGTCAGGCTGACTTAATTAATTGTTGCTTTCCAAGATAATGAATGAGGAAGCCATTAGCTACATATTAAGCAAGAAACACAATTAATTCACATTGGTATGTTGATGGAGCACGATAAAACATCTGACAGAGTTTGAGAAATCTAAAGTATTACTTTGGCAGGGCTGGCTGAAGGATCTGTGTTTACATTCAGATAAACGCGTACCAGCACAAAATAGTTATAACTGCTAGGAAGTACTGTTATTGCCAAAATGTCTGTGATAAAAGGTAGATAGCGATAGAGAATGCGGATAGTTTACATATGTGGCCAGAGTTGGAAGAATATTGACCTTAGGGCGTGCAAGCAAATCTCCAGAATGTAGCTTGAAGTTACAGAAATAAAGTAAAAGTGATCCAACTGTTCCCACAGATCGTCTCACTGTCACAGCTAAGCGGAGGCTGATATGGATATGAAATCAGTCATCAGTTAAGTCTCCAACTAAGTTCAGCTCACCCTGAATATTTCCTGAGTCCCCTGCTCAGCTGCTTAGATAGGCTCTAGGCTGCTTGGTGCTGAGGTGTTCAGATGGACGCCGGTGGAGAACTGTCGCTGAGAAGTGCCCTGGTGAAGAAGTCTGGTTGAGACAGGCTCTGTTGGAGAAGTTATTTGGCACAGATTGCTCCCTATGAGGAAGAGTTATATTTTCGCGTTTACATTTGTTACGCTGTTTCAGTAGGCTACATTAAGGATATCTCGTATCGAGATGCCCCAGTAGAAGCTGGAGCCTCTCCATGACTCTTGTCCCAGGCGGATAACCTGTTGGCACTGAAATAATTGTCCTGTTGTCTACGGACAGTGAGGTGGCACCTTAGCATCAGAGTAAAGTGTCTCTCTGTAGCTTCAAATTATTTGTTTTATCCCCTCCTGGTTGAACGTACACTTTTTAGTTATTGTAGTGCCCATCTTTAGTGGAATCCCATAGTCCCAGTGGCGGCCTAACTCCTGAATTCTCCCTCCACCTTCACAGGTGATCTGCTACGGTTGGCATATGTAAAGGAAGCTCTGCTTTCTGCATTCTTCTGGGTCTTTTCATAAGTAGCATTTCCCCTGTTTCCACACTGAGATACTTAAACAGAGACTCTATTGGCGTTGCTACACTACAGGAAATTCTATCTGTGTTGTAATTACTAGCACGTGGCATCCAGGGGCACTCCTCCGAGGCAAGGCCGGCTAAGGAAGTTACATTCACCTTTGTTGTTACCAGCAAGTCCTTTGCGGGAGACCTCCCTAGTGGTGGACCCCACTGTTCTCATATGCTTTTAGCTCATTCAATGTCCCTTTTGTATTTCTGCAGCTGAATGATTTGACGGTAAGGAAGGAAAAAGTTCCAGGTAGCTCCACGGATTTTTCTGAGCTGGGTAGGTCTGAGCGGAGTCCTCTGACCATCTATAGGCCAAATGTGGAGCGACTTGAGTAAAGAAGCAGTGACATCACTGGAATTTACCAACTGGCAAATAAGGGATGCAGATATTGTGGACATGTTGTCCAACGATCATACATCTGTTTCTCGTACACCTATGTAGCACCTATGTAGAAAGCAGTAGCACAGTCGAAACAGGTCTAAGGTCTACACCCAGGGTGATGATTAAGTTTACGTTTCGTAACGAAGAATCGTAGTCGCGGTAGTACAAGGATTTGGCGTGATTCGTGCTTAGATAAAACCAGGCCTGCACCGAACCTCTTGCAAACAGTCCATCTGCTTGATGTCATCGTTTCGCCAAGATAAAGAAATGTACCACAGTACGCAAGCAGCGGAGTGTAGTAGATCCCAATAAAATTTCGACAGAAGGATGTGGTTCATTTTCGTAATAACTATTTGATTCATGACATGTATAAATGAGCTACCAGGCAGTAATTTCGATTCTATGAAGCATCCGAAAAGCTTCTAACTTCGCAAAAACGTTGCAGTGTCCGTCGTACTGAAGTGAACATTACGTTTGCCGAATAAAGTCGATGAAAACGTACTCATTTATGAGATTTTGTTTCATAATACGTCAGGCAGTTGATCATGTATGAACAACAGAACCAAACAGAAAATAACAGTAAAGACCCTATGCAGTATTTTATATTTCTGAAAAAAAAAGAAGCTCCGAAGTATAGGCAGGTAGTTTATCACACTCTCAAAACGCACCTTCCCATGAGACTCTACGGCGTGTAATTTGGAACTAACGTGCCAATAAAAGCTTAATTG